>NW_010131005.1:54849-100058 GCF_000699245.1 Pterocles gutturalis
CCATGATTAGATGTACATTGAGACAGATGTATTTGTCTGTTGAGGCCTGGGAATTTTTCAAGACACATTCCAGTGAGTCCTTTTGAAAACCAAGTCAGAATTTGAAAATATTTCCCTTCTTTTTATTGGCTTCCAAGCCAAAACCATCATGTCTTCCCTATTCTGCAAGTGTTTAGGAAATCCACTCCACATCTGGACAATTAAACTGCCTGGAGATGCTCCAGCTCTGGGCTTTGAAGAAAACACTTTAAATGTTGAAAGAAAACACTGATAAGCCAAAAATAGGGAGATGGGTGGATTCTATCAACTTTCATAAATCCAAGATTATGTACATACGTATTTAATTGCAGAAGCAGTTTCTGTTCTGCTTTAAATTGCATTAATCTGAAACATTTTTATTGCTCCTCGCATTTACACTTTGAGATTCTTCCCTGATGTGCTTTTTTTTTAAAAAAAAATTAATAGGATTTCAAACTGCTGAGATAACTTTCAAGCAAGATAATTGTTGGCCTATGCCACTACATACCATATTCTATCAGTTTATCTTTGAAAGGCTTTAATAAATAGCACGACATTTCAGAGCTTCCCTCCCTATGGGAGATGACTATGCCCCGCTTCCTGTCCCCTTTTTAAATTGCTCTTTTGGCTTCTCGGTTTTGCTGGAGGGTTTGTAGCCCAGTTGTGAGTACTTGATGTAGTGAGAATGTTTTTCCACTCTCTTTAGTGTGAAATTCCAGGTACAGTATTATGTCACATCAGATCTCTGTGAAAAAATGTATCTTGGCTTCAAAAGAAAAGATTAATGGAAAAATCATTCTCAACCTGCCAGGAAAATATTTTTTCCCCTTCAGCATGAAAACAAAGTGTAGAGTCAGCTGAGGGATCTAAGGATTAAAGGGAAAGTCATGTTCCAAGCTTTTCTTAACCCCTGTCCCCAAATTATATAAAAGCTCTTGGATGAAGCAGAACAAAATAAACAAAACCAACTTTTTTTATTCCCATAGAACAAAGTTCCTTATTAGAGGTGTTTCACGTTGGTATAAATGTTAAGGTTGCTTTTACCAGCAGTGCTATTTTCAGCAATTATGTCTAGCAAAAAAGCTTAAAAAATAATGTGATAATACAAAATGACGCCTTTGGCTCCAGAGCCACTCCATCATTTATCTGTCTAACAGCCACAGGAAGGTTGTGGTGCTAAGGAAAAGCAATGACTTATAGCATAGGCAAGCCTGGATCTTCACTGTCATATTTTATTAATCTGGCTACACAGCATTAAACTTCAAAGAAGACAAATAAATATGGAGGAGGAAGGGGAGAAAAAAGGACTGACACAGCAAATTTTATGTTCTTGCGTATGAACAGCAAGTACTTGGCCAGAAGGGCGTGTTTGGTGGAGGGATGCATGGAGCAAATCTTAAGAATGCCTGCCTTTGCCATCAAAGCCCTGACAGCCCTGACAAGAGGCATGTTGTGCCCCAAAGTGAGTGCTGCCCTAAGAGGCAATGTGTAGTGTCTGGATACCCTGATTTGGCAGAGAAGAGATGCTGTACCCTCATCCCACAGTCAAGCTCTGATCCGCTTAGTGGAGAGCAGGCTGTTTAGCTGTCCCACCTCTGGGACAAAACTTGATTAGCTTTGCCTGGTAATCTTATTCACTGGTATCTTATTCACTGGCAGCTCATCACTCTTCTGGCCTGCTTGTGACAATTGCTGAGTTGCTGCTTCCTATTAGCAGCAAAAATGCTAATTCCTGACGCTTCCAGGAATTTCTCCCCAAGGAGCTCAGTGGCCCTTGTGCACCCCAGTCCCCTCTCTGCTACACAGCCAGAGAGGCAGGGGAGCAAATGCCTCCTGGCATTGAGCAAGGCTTTGGGTATGGTTTTGAGACCTTCCGGTGCCAGTGGGGCACTTGCAGCCGGTCACAGGGAGGAAAGGGGAGAACAGACACTGAGAGAGGGGCAGGCATCCTTCAAAAGCTTTCAGAGACAGAAAAGTGCAAAGACCCAGACTAAGCTGCCAGCAGAAAACAGAGGGGGTAGTACAGCACAAAGATCCACTCCAGTGCTTACTGAAATCAACAGGAACCTTAACATCACATTGAAGGGGAATTTGATAAATGACCAACACGAAGCTGACCAAGGAGAAACGAAGTGTGGCAGCCAGTTTTTATTCAGAGAAAAAGAATGCTACGAAGTGTGATGCAGAAGCAGAAGACAATAAGGACTCAAAAGGCTGAATACGCCAAGAGATTGAGAAAGCAACCCTGCACCCTGCTCTTCTCTTTTGGAAATGTCCTTATGCTGAGTGGCAGCAAACTAGGGGAAGAAGTAGGGGTCAGAAACAAAACCCCCAATCTGTCCCAGACCTGGGAGAGATTCCCATTTTAGCATGCATTATACTCTTGATCAATCCAGTGCGCACATACACACAAACTCTTGGCAAAAGACTGAGCATTTCACTTGGTTAAATTACTTCCACATTTAATCAGCCAAGACTGAGCTGTATTTATTAGTGAGCACAAAAATTCTGGCAGTTTAAGGTGGCTGCTTGTGTCATTGTCTTTTCTAATACTATTAAAACACTGCTACGTTATCACTGTGGAGTCTGAGAAAACATTTGTTGTGTGGAACAAGACTCAGAAATCATGAATATTAACCAAATTTGGATGTAAGGAGAACATTTTTCATAACTGAATTATAATGTTTTATGTGATCTGTTGGGTCAGTTCCACGGCTCAGCACTTACTGAGGTCTCTTCTTGTTGTTTGACTTGTCAAACTCCTGGAGAAGAGCTGTGCAAATATCAGACACTTGGGGCTGATCAGCAAACCCTCAAAGGTATTGTTCTAGAGTAACCTGAAATGAAACGTTGACTTTTGACATAGAAATTAATAGTCATAATGTTTTGCCTTTTGTAAGACAGACTGTTTTGGTCAGCCTTATGTGAAACGTTTTATTTTGGGAGCGGAGGAGGTGGTAGGCTCTTCACAATGTTCTTCAGATATAAAAACTAAATTTGTTTCAAAAGAACAAATTAATTTTAGGAGAAAATACTGACACTACATATCTAGATTTCTTTTTCAGTCAGCTTAAAAAGCTGGTTCCATATATTGACAAATTCAAACATAATTTTCTTTGCTTTGAATCTGCATTTTTGGTCACATTTGACCAAAAACTACAAAAACATCACCAAGATCCACCCTTGAGCAAGCTCCCCAAATAGAATTTAAGTCAAAAGAGATTCACCCTCGGTGATGGGAGAAAAACCCTCAGCTTCTCCTTTTACAGCTCAGTCACTTGCTTCCGTTCTATCTGAACTAGTAACAGAGCATTTTAACAAATTTTCAAGCTAAATTAAGCCTCAGTAATTCAGAAGTTCTACTGTGTAGTGAAGCAATGCTGTAATTGACAGATCAGTCTCCATTTAAATTAGCTCTTTGGAGGATTAACTATGTGGGGATTAAATCCTTTCATATCTGACCCAAATCCCCCCAAAATTAATATTAGTTCCCTAAATCAGCTGGTTTAAAATCTACTTTGATCACCTGGGAAACTTGTCTATACTTCTGACTGATAGGATTGCTGTGTTAAAAACATACTCATTGCTCTTCTCTTTGACCTGACCCTGAAAACATGACATGGGCCTTGTAACACAAATGAAGAGACTCATGTTATAAATCCGTGCAGGTACATATCCATATCATCTGCAAATGAGTTCTTACAATCTTTCTTTCTTCTTGGTTTATTTGGAAACCAAAGTGCAGGATTCTTGTTAAAAAAAAAAAAAAAAAGACTAAAGGCAGAATATTCCAAGGTGGTCCTAATCTTCTCATCTTGAATTTATATTTTTATATGTCAGGGATGGAACATATGGGCAGAACGGAATGTCAGACAGGCAGAGTATTAGGAACAGACAGACAGGCATAAAGCAAGCAACCTTCATGTAACTGATTTACTATGTGTTAAACTGGATCAAATGCCTACAAATGTGATGTTAAACACTTACGTATGGCAGTATATTATGGAAAAGGATTAAGAAATGATGTAAATTTCCAAGCAGAAAATTTTGTCTAATCAAAACCTTTTGGCAAGTTAGCCATTTTCATTTTGAATGTACACTCCACATTACCACATTATCTCCAGAAAAGACCATGTCTTCATATAGATCCATTGAAAATTGAATGGATAATTTATTTTCCTGACTCAAAGAATTTCCCTGCACCACCACCATCCCCATTTATTTCCATATATATTATTTTGTACAAATAAAGTATTTTTTAAGTAAGAACACACCTTATATGTGAAATACAAGCCCTTAACCAAGTTTCCTTAACTTCTGACCTATTAGCAGTAAAAACCTGTCAAAAGAGCCTGCAGTAGAGGAACATTTCTGTTTAAAGAGGAATGCCAAGATGTGCAGATTTTTGGGGAGAAGAGGTTATAGCAGTATATAGCAGATCATAGCAGTTTCCAAAGTTACAGACTGCATAATCACTCAAGTCTCTAATAATTTGTGACTCAGCCCTCAGAGGGAATTGCTGTGATTGGAGTTATCCTTTTTGATCTGAGCAGCTGAAATTCAGGATCTTGTCTATTCCAGACAGAAGAACTGAAGGAGGACTGAGACATCATCAGAGTAATCCCCTCTACGTACAAACATATTCAAGGTCTTATTTCTTACACACAGGAAGTCTTGAACCACCCCACTTACAGATCTAAACATCTTTCAGCCTGCTTTTGGACCATAGGCCTTAAGATCCAAGTGCTCCACGTCAGGAGGGACACCTCTGGCCAGACATAGGCCCACAATTTGTCCCTTGGTGAGATTTTCCTCCTACCTGGCTGTGCAGACCAGCATCCCTGCAGAGGTGCAAGAATGGCGCTGCCACCCTGGCCCGCTCTCCGCTGCAGCAAAGACCATATATCCATCTGCGTGAGGCTGAGCCCAAGCACATCTATCCTATCACTCAAAGTTTTCTCAGGGGAAATGGAATTCTGCCTTGTAGCAAGAGGTGTTTATCTTCTGTTTGTCCACCTGCCCCTCTTCTTGCATTTACGTGCACAGTCCCACTCCCATTTTTAAATTCTGGCCCTGCTTTCTCATTGATTACAGGAGTGGACTCCTCCAGGGATTTTAGTTACTAGATGATAACTGATCTTAAACCACTCATTTTTAAACAAATCTAATTGAGAAAAACCATCAACTGGGGAACCAACTCTGAGCCACTGGGCCCACTTAAGGTAACTAAGAAACATTATATTTCTGTGCTAGGATCTTCAGCAGTACTTTTGCCTTAAGAAAAGCAAATTATGGCAATGCTTTGTGTAGTTGGCAGAAAAATCTTTGATAACATTCCTATGAAGCACAGCTGAGATGGCAGGGTGGGAAAAGGAAGTGACTCAGAATTGGTACCGTCACACCTCTTGTAGCAAGATGCAAATCAAACCACTGTCTCTTTGAGGTGTCCTGGCCTGCCGTCACACCTCTTGGGGACCCTGCAAAACCGCTGGCAGCAGCAAGTACAAGGAACAACACAAATGATGCTCTTTGTATTGGAAGAAATTTCTGCTTGAAAGGTCTCACCCAGCTAGACCATCCATCGAGTCTGAAATATGGGAAGAGAGGGGCAGTGCTGCTTTCTGGAAGCAGGCAGTGCTCCTGGAAATGGCGTTATGAGCATAACGAGGAATGTTTCTTTGCTTTGGAGGAAGAAGAGGAGGAGGAGGAAGAAGAGGAGGGATGGTTGGAAGAAGGTGGCTCTAAGGAGAACCATATGAGTGGGAGGAAGGAATCACTTTGTTTTCTTTACCATCTAATTAAAAAAGCATGTTACAGAACATTTAGACTATGAAAAGTGCTGTGTCTCAGACTGCCTATTTTGACTTGCGGGATGCTCTTGAGTGTGAAGAATGTTCTATGTGCAGAAGATTCGATGACTTAGAGTCACATGCGCAATGTGACGTTCACCAAAATGTCTGGGTATGTAGAACATGCAGGTGCTTTGTCAAGAAAGCCATATTGATGGGCAAGAGACCGCCTAAGAGAAAGTTGCACTGACAGCTCATTCGTATAAGCCCAGCAATCAGGAAAATGGAGGCCGGTGGATGAGCAGGGAAAAGCTTCTGTTGTGCAGCAAATGTTTTCAGCCTGCTCAGAGGGAGGCTTCTTCTAGCTTACAATCAGGGAGGCCAAGCTGAGGGGACACAGATCAGTTCAGGAGTTCATAGTCCTGTTGACTGATTTTTCTACTGGGGAAATGCCCAGGTATGTATGATTACACTTTGGGTTGTCTTAATTCCCTCCTCCTCTGAGGATTCCTGTCCTGTAAATGTTTTCATTGTTGCCAGTTAACTAATTCACTTTAGCCTGGCACCTTATGAGCTAATGCAGTTTGAGCAGCAGATAGCTGATATTTACCAGGTTGGAGTTAAAAATAATTAATGTGTTACATTTGAATGTTGACTCTGGGTAACCAGTCGACACAAGAGTGTAGTCCGTTAAGTAAAAACAGATGCAAAATTAATCTGATGCATTGTTTTGTTTCTTAAACGTTTCTATTTTTTCTGCTAAATTCTGGCTCTTCCCATCTTTTCCCTGCTGCAGAGAATGACACCTGTGTGCCAACCTCACAGGCAAAACTGTCTTCAGCAGCCTTTCTACTGATACACATAGCAAAGTGCTCATCCATACTCGTAATCCCCAGAGTTGCTGTGATGGCAATGTTATGTATGACCAAAGCAGTGCCAGAAGGTGCAGGCTGCAGTGTGACAGAAACAGGACCTCCCTAAGTGGCTGGTGGCCAGAAAGCTGGGAGCACATATCATGAGAAATGCCACCTTATGCCTCTCGGTATCTTTGCTTTGCTTGCAACAGAAGGACTTTTGTGTGACCTACCATGGCAGTTCCTATGCCTTGTTTTATGTTCTTATGCTTTCTTAGCCGCCTATTCACAAAGCAATTCTAACTGCCAGAGGGGAAAGCCCCACAAATTTATCTTGGCTGGACTAGATTAAAAATTCCTTCAAGCATAATTCTGCCTGAGTGCTCATGGCTGTGCTGCAAGGGGAATGTAGGATAGCAAAGCAGCTAAAAATGGTCCCAGACATCCCCCACCCAAGTCCTCCAGACTAGAAGCCTCGGTCATCTGGTGTGGCTGCTGCACAAGCATTTCCAGGGATTGAGTGGGGAGTCCTTATGGGCAGCAGGAGTCAGTGGGGTCTGTCCTGCTCCCAAGAGGCCTCTCTCCCAAAAAGACCATCAGGCTTGACACTGCACTCTGATTTCTGCTGACTAGCAATATCAGAGAGGCTGGACTCTGCAACTGAGAGTCCAACAGCTGTCGATAGGGTTCCTACACCCATCCTTTCCCTTGCTCTGCTGTCACCCTTAGGAAGCATTTAAAAGGTTTGAGGAGAGGCTATAAATAGGCTTTATTCTTTGCCCTGCAGAGATATTGTAAGGGCTAGTAAGACACATGCATTGTGGCGAGCTGCCTGTGCTTACATCTGGTCCTAATAACACCCTGGAAGCAGGCCTGCCAATTTGATGCCACAAGACTAGGATTTCACAGTGGAAGGACATAAATCAGCATTAGTTACTGTAACATTGGAGACTGTAAATGGACTGTAAAATGCACGATGTTCTCGACTACCAAAGTAAGAGCACCAGCATGCCGCCATCTATGCCCCATCAATTTTGGGCAATTGAACATAGGTGGGCTGTTACTAGTGGCTGTGGAGGCAGAGGGCTTTGTAGGGCAGCCTTAATTCTGTTGACCAAGAGCTGAACTAGTGCTTGGGGCAGCAAACAGCAGTAGCAGTGATGAATCACCATAATGTCCATATGAAGAGGTGTATTGGCCACCCTTGCACAGGTACCAGTCATAGGTTTCCTGGGAGGAGTCAAGGACACCTCCAGCAAGTTTCCCCAGTGACACCCCTCATCTCACAGAGCTGTGCCACCCCACCACCTCCTCTCTGGGACATACAGAGGTGCTGTGGGACACTGAACCATGGGGCAAGTGAGGAAAACATACTCTTGTAGGCCAGCCTTTCTCTGCTATTTGCAAGCAGACATCAACAGCAATATCTCATACATCTCCATGGTGCCTTGGAGAGGACACACTCTGGAACAACCCAGGGCAGACCCTCTGTTCTCACGGCTATGCTGTGACCACTGATGGTCTCCTTGTGGAGCAACCCCTTCCCATCACTCAGGCTCCTGGAAATAGTCAAACATTTACAACATACTTGTTGGTTCGCGGCTCAGTTCTTACTCTGACACACTAGCTTATCGAGTGTTAGATTTAATTCTTTAAAATTACATCAGTACAAAAGAGGGATGGAAGCACTGGAATTTATATGCTGTAATCCATCTTTTTAGAGGTTTCTGCCATAATTACAAACATCACATCTCATCTCATCCCACTTTATTTCACAGCCCTGTCTCTCTGCTTTTCTTTCTGTCCTCCCAGGAACCAAGAGCAGGGCAGCCCTGGCTCTCTGAAAAGGATGCCATGGGGCAGGAAACTAAGAGTCTTCCTGAGGACTTGTACAGACTGTGTGTAAGGTTACCTTTCCCAACATCAGGCACAACTTCTGACGACAACCCTGCAAACTCAGCCAGGACTGGAAGGGCTGAGCCCAGCACCTCCTGCCACATGCATTGCTACTGCAGGGGCCCCCAGGGAAAGTTTTGCCCCCAGTCCAGCAACTCCACCATCATTCCTCCTGTCAGTAATATGTAGGGGGAAAAGAGGATAGATTTCTTCTTATTGGGAGCATCAACTAATTAATACACCTCCCCTGCTCAAAACACCAAAAGCATGGAGGGAAGCTGCAGGAGGCGTCCTCGGGCTTGCTGCAGCAGGTGTTTGCGCATCCTGGGGTGTATATGACTGTCAGAACCCCAGCCTTCCCCAAAATGCAGGCTAACAGAAAAGGGGGAGCCAGTGGGAAAACACAGGTGATATAAAAGGACACAGATGGGAAGATGGTGAAGCTGTTAGCATCAGAGCAGCCTTGCCCCTGGTAGGACTAATAAGCTGTCCTGTCACAGCAAGGAGAGCAACGTTTCCCCTGGATGGAAGCTTCTCTCTCCCTGGCTGTACTGTCCCTGCACCTGCAGTGGCCTTCAGGCCCCAAGGGCTGTTCCGTTTGGAATTTGGCTGGAGGGTCCAAAGACATCCCTCCAACTCTTGAGCCTTGTACTCAACTCCGTCCTCAGCTAGGTTTTTGCAGTCCAGAAGAGTGGCTTGATCTGCCAAACTGTCTGGCAAACTTGACATCCAACAGAGGTACTTCTCAGTATCTCATCTGGCTGGTTTAAAGGGCAGCTGTTGCCACTAAGGAGAGGATAGAGATGGCTCCATAATGTCCAAAGAGAATATCAGCCAGTACTCAAAGGAATGTTCCTCTCATTTTCTAGGACACGTATCTGAAAAACACTCAGTGGATATTCAAAATAATAAACATTTGTTAGATAATAAATCCCAGGCTATGTTTTGTTGATAAACTAGATGATGTTGTGAAGACTCTTCAGTGACAGAAGGCAGATTCTTTCCTGGTGTTGTCACTTGTTTTGAGCTTTGCTCTTTGTTACCTGGTTTTGCCTAAGACCCTTCTATATGAATGAGAAAAAAAAGTCTAATTGCCCTTTGTATAATCTTAAGGGAGAAATTCAAGTAACTGGTAAAGTAATAAATCCTTACTACAGATCATCACTCATTTTTCTTATGAATATATTTAAGACGTTTACGAATGATTGGAGGGGAGAAAGCAAAGGCTAGTGCGATTTCTCTGCTTTGTTACCACAACAGACTGCAAAAAAACCTATCCCTCTCTCTATCCAGTTATTGTACTAGTCCAAGTCTACGCAGTGGGACCATGAGTCATGTCACCAACAGCTCTGCAAGTACAGAGCTATTTCTACATCCTAACAAAAGCAATTCTGTAGCTCAGGCTGACAAATTCATGAAACATCTGTGAAAGGTCATGATTCAACAAGCCACTTTGGGACAAACCGACTTTCTTCTGAGGTCCCACATTTCAGTGAAAATCCCTGTTTTCGGCACATGCTGCCAAAAGTTATATTAAAAATATCATACCATAAAAAAGAAAAAATGTTAATATAGCATAGTGCTGCTTTTATTTAGTTTTTTTAGAAACCTCAGAATGGCAGTTGTAATATTTTAAGAAAACAGCAAGCCAGCAGCCAGGTATTAGCATTCTTCACACTGTGCAGATGCTTCCTTGCCTGCAAGCCAGATCTGCTTTTTACCCACCTCTGCTGTCTCTTTCCTGCTCTGTATAACCTCTTCTGGGAGAGGGGAGCAGCCCAGGGGACAGAGGCTGCATAGTTTCCACATCTCTCCCTTTTCCATTCTGTAGACTGTTCCCAACAAACCAAGACAGCTATGAGGGTGTCTCCAAATAAAACAGGATAACTAGGGATGGGAGTGAGGAAACGTGGGAGAAAGACCATTAGGGCAGGACCTGAAGCAAGTTAGCTCAGGCATCTGTGTACCCACTTGGAAGGGAAAATCTGCTCCCTTTGGAGAGCAGAAAGAGAGATTCTGCCTCTGGGATGAGTCAGTCTGGGAGAGGTCTGCAGGTTACCATGTAGCAGTTTCCAAGCAGAAAACCCCTCACGTGGGTTTTAACATGGGAGGGGACAATTGGCCCAGGTTTAAAAAAAATATTTTAAATCCCTTGAAATGTAGTTTTCCTTTCTGTTTTGTCACTTATAATTATAGGTGTTGCTACTGCTCCATCCATTGTTACACCAGGCTAATACACTTTCCATCATGGCCACCGTCTCGAGTGACTTGCAACTTTGTCAGACCTTTAACTTTTGAAGGGCTGAAATCTTCCATGCTCTTTCTCTGCTTGAGGTCAATTAGGAAATACCTCCAAAAGATCAGATTCTTTCCAGAACAAAAACTAGCAACAAAGGCAGGTTTCCCCACCCACTCGTGAGGATCTCTGCAAGGGTTCAGAGTAGGAAGTTGAAATGTGGCAGAAAGACAAAAGTGAAGTTAGAAAGGAGTATCACGCCATCTGCTTGATGGTTCTTTTTTATTCAGCTGATACGGACTTGATGAGCAAGGTACCAATGCCTGCCCCTCCTGCATGTGCTGTTGAGTTTGATCAGTTCTCAGTTACTGTTGCTGAAGCAGAGTGCAGTTGCTTGTCCTGGTTTCAGGACATCTACAACGCTGGTGGAAGCTCAGGCTCCTGCCACACACAGCTCAGGTGCTGGCGAGCCTGGTGCTGTTCAGAAGGGACTGTATGGGGTTCTCTTGCCATATGGGAGGTAGACAATGTGGCACACACTGTACCAAAATCTCTTTTAGGCTGATGTGGTGGTCACTGCTACAGTGGTAGAGCACCTCTGTATTCCCAAGTCACCAGGCAGACACATGTCTGAATTACCTCGTCTGTGTTACTGCCATAACCCTGTCTGTAAAATTCAGGAGGATGCACATCACAATTTCACCAACCGCTGTTGTGGGCGTGGCCTACTAGTATTTTAAATTGCACTGATACCAACCCTGCCCCAGTCTTTCCCATTGCACAGTGGGATCACAGGCCATTTGCACAGCGGGAACGGTTGTGACTAGCTCCTTCAGAGGACTGGCCTTCTGCGTGACCTTCTGGGGCTGGCTCCCCTTCTCACAGAAAGTGTATTGTCACTGAGTGGGTGCACTTTGCAGAGCAAGCCACGGAGCAGTAGGTACTGAGCAGGGTTTCCACGCTCTTGTTTCCCAAATGAACCTGCTAATCAGCAGATGGTCTGTTAAGGGACTTAACACTCCTATTTCCTAAACCTTATTGCTAACATTTCTCATAGAAGTTGAGGATGGGATATATTCAGTGGAAGTAAATGGAAACTATAAGCAGGGCATAGAACAGTTTGGAAAAGGGACAGAACACCAGGCAGCTCCTCTCCATGGGCTCATCCTTTGAGGACCTCTCAGCCAAGCCCCTGGAGTAGAAACAGCCAAATGAACTCTGGCTGTTCCACTTCCACAATATTTCCTGAATCCCCTTGACCTGATGGAGGACAAAGTATGCCAGCAGAAGTGTCACCACAGAATCACAGAATCACAGAATGTTAGAGATTGGAAGGGACCTCGAAAGATCATCTAGTCCAATCCCCCTGCCGGAGCAGGAACACCCAGATCAGATCACACAGGAACGCATCCAGGCAGGCTTTGAATGTCTCCAGAGAAAGAGACTCCACAACCTCTCTGGGCAGCCTGTTCCAGTGCTCTGTCACCCTCACCGTGAAGAAATGCAGCTGCATCATTTCTACCAGATTCCAGGAGAGCTGCAGCTCCCAGCGTCTAATCTGTGTCCAGCCCAAAGGACAGATCCAAGACATACATCTCCCCAGTCTCTGCTGTGGTCAGGTTGCTTTCTGACACTGGTATATAGGGAGGCAGCAAGGCAGAAAAAACTGCTCAGGTAAAAGGTGTTCTTAGTGTTGCTTCTTCATTCATGTACATCTTGATACACCATTCATTTTTAAATAGCATTTAAACAAGTGCAAATAAAAAAAAATTCCCTTTTGCAAATGTGAATGCTCCAAACATCTTGGACTGCATGTTCCATTCACTTTCAGGGAAATAAAGGCTCATGAGTGCCAGTATTATTGTTGAAAACCAGATAAGTCACTTAGATCTTAGAAAGTCTTATGCACAGCTTTTAATTATATGCTTGAATCATTAAAGCATGTACAAAAATCACATTATAAATGTGTATAAACATCTATTTAATGGACACACATGTTCACATGTGTTTAATTTAATTTTAAGGTGGCTTTTACGTACTATCTGCTTCCTCTGTTTGTGGCTAGGATGCACCTAAGACATTGATTTGGAACATCTTTATCTTTATCTTCTTGTAATTTTCTCCTTGGGATAAATTCTCCTGTTTGTTCACACCTCAAAATTACAATAACACCTATCATAGGAAAAATTATGCACTTCCAGATGTTTTCTAACATTATCCAAACTTTTCTCAGATCTGCTAAGAAAACTGTGCTGTTTAATGGCCAGATATGTGCATCTGTACTCATGAACTGCATTGGTTTTAAAGAAACTGCTTTGAGTGGTAGGCTTACACACATACAGGCTGGGACATCCTGTTGTATACTATTTTCTTGCTTCTCAGCATTCACTACAGATGTATTTCTGTTGTTTCTTCACCACTTGCATTGAACTTTATTGGGAAAAAACCAAACCATGTAGTAATTCATTATACTACTTTTGAAGAGAATAGATTTTAAAGTTTTTGAAGCAAGAAGATTTTTTTGTTCTGTATTTGACCAGCACCAACAGCACTACAATCCAGCTCAAGGACTAGGCCTTTATGTGGCAATTACATTACAAATAAGCTATAGGATAGACCAAGATACACTTGAGAATAGAGATGCAGGTAGTTCAACACCAAAGAAAAACGTGTTTTTTCACAAAAAGGTTCAATTCTTTGTAAATTTTGAAGTCTTCTCTTGAATCTAATAGGCTACATCCCTGACATACTCCAAATATTACACCTGCTTGTATATTAGACAACTGCCATGCCAAGGGAATACTTTGCTTTCATTTATACTCCTGGCCCTGTGCTCATTTCTGCAGATTGCAGATTCAAAAACTAGTGACCTTGGCTAATTTGTGAAGGGCAATTAACACTCAAGCAAAAGTGTTCCAAAATCCATCTACTGCTAACTTGCCAAAAGAAAGGACAAAGTAAAAAAATGCACAGTAGGGTTGAGAAAAGAAAGAAAAAAAAAGGGAAAAAACAAAGAGGATAAAGAGTGCTGACCTGAATCCTGTGGAAGAAGAGAAGAAGACCAAGAGAAACTGAAGCAGGAATAAAATACACCAAATGCCTAATAAACAGTGAATTGTTTTCTTGAATGCTTGGCAAACTTGTGTGGGAATCTGGGAATCAGAGAACATAGGGAAAAATAAAAGTTCCCTGTTTGTGGTTGCTTAAAGAATAAAAAAAGGCCATATATGCAACAGAAGAGACCAGGTGAAATATGAATATTACTATTCAGCAGCATGACCAATGTATTCAAAGTATTGGTGGCATAAGTATTTTCTCACTGTTTAAGCTGCAGTAAAACACAAATGAATCTTTAAATAGAAAAAGAAGTTCCCCAAATCCACCTCTATTTCTTCTATCACTTCAGTGAGAGAAAGAATTCTTCAACAGAGCCACAGCTTGAGCCCAGCTTCCCACCACTAAATGCCTTTTGGAAGCCTAACTTTGAACTTTACTATCTTCATGTTTGCTAAAATTGTTCTACACACTGATTTTGCCTCAGCTACTCAATTAGAAGTTAGTTACACAGACCTGCTTTACAAAGTACCTAACACACTTGTATATCCTACCCTCAACAGGGTCTTACAGATCATCTTGGTGTTGAACAGGTCAAACTCAAAAGTTTCAGCAGGGGATGGCTGAAGGAGGAGAGGGACAACACAAATTCTTTGTGGCAGAAGGACCATAATTTGGATCACGACTTGGAAAACATTCATTTCAAGAATCACTTTTACAAACAAATCTCCCTGGAGGACAAATCCTTCCCATAAGTACACTATAACTAGTCAAAACCACACCCACTTTGGCAGCATATAGATACTCTGAGACTGCTCAGAGCTGCCCACGTACTAACATCATATATTACAGTTGTTTCAAAGCAAATGAGAATTTCAAATTACACTGGCTGGATCATTTTTATAGGTGTTTGCTGTGTGTTGGAGGTAGACCTTGGAGAGCAGACACTTCAGTGGAGACGGTTGCTGTGAAGGGTGACCTATCTTCACTTTCCTTTCCTCTTTTAATTTTTCTCTTAATAAGCAGAATTATTAAGCTCATCACATTACACAATGCAAAGCAGAAAATCTGTTCATCCAGGGGTCTCATACAGAAACCAATGTCTGTGCTTTTCAATGCACTTCCCCAAATAAAAAGTGGAGCCCAGCATTCCCACTTTGTAAACAGTAAGAGGGCAGAACAGAGAGTGGACTGACCATGTGACAGTTTGGTGACAGAGATGGAAGCAGAATCCACGTCTCTTTGCCATACTTTAATGACTTTATCCATAACCAAATAAGTGAGCAAACTGAAGTGCAATGGAGAGGAGCTTGCAGTGACCAGTGCTCCTCATTAACTTGTCCCTTTGTAACTGTCTATTGGATCTGGTGCCCAACAACTGCAGCAATGGGAAGGGTAAGAAATGAACGGCAGGTTTGGGACTTGGTGTTGACAGAAAGAAAGCAGAAAAGATGTGATGACTAATTTCAAAGCCTCCCTGGGCTGAATTGCAATATGGTCTTGGACTTTGGCAAAAACCTCAGTCTCCAATGAATTGTCATATGCTATATCTTTATAACATTGAAGAAAAAAGGCACCAAAAGCTTTTGCACAAACCTCAAAACCACTGTCTGATCATGACGTTCATAACCCTGCCGAGTAGCAAAGCTGGCCTGCAGCACTGTTTCAAACCATGCAGGTCTGAACAAGAAGAATGGGGGGTGAACAGAGTGAAACATTTTATTTAAAAAAAAAAAAAAAAGTGAGAGAGTATGAGAAGCCTTACATGGCTTGCTCATCCTGCACATCTCTCTCCTTTCTCTGCTGTCTTTGGCAGCCCAGTTGAAGTATTTGAAGTTGTTCTTTTAGGCCAGTTGAACCACTACTTGGTTTTCTTCAGAGCAAACCTGGGGATACCTGGATTTTGCAAGAGAAAAACAAACCAACAAACCAAGATTTTCCATGTAATCCCAGCATGGAAAAACTACTGGCAAGCTTAACATTTTTTTCATTTAAACACCTGGGCAAAGCACTTCCCAATTTGTAATTCAGTCTTATGGTAACAATTGCAGAAATGGTGACTGAAATTGAAACTATCCTTATTCTGAATCCTTTCTTATTGTTCAAAACTAACCTTGTCTTGCCAATCAGAAAACAAAGTGTGCATTAATTTAGGTGTATGATACACAAGGTGCTAGTGGAGTAATATCTTAAGACTATACACATATGAGGATACCTCTTTCATAAGATAACTAGACACAAGGCAGTTGCCTTCTCTTCCAGTGGGTTGGTGGTACCACTCATCTATTCGATAACAAATATGGGCCTAAACTTCTTTTTTAAGCTCTAAGCTTCATCTATCCACGGTTTTCTCTGGAAAACTTCTCCATTTCAGTCTCTAGTTTTTGTGCTACAGAGGACTGAGCAAGTTGCTAAAGCTAATAAACCTGTTGGCTGGCACAATTTAAGAACAAAGTCCTGCATTTGTATGCAGCATCTTTAAAACCGTAACTCATTTGCAAGGAGAAGAGCAGTCACAAAGCAGTAACTTAGCTCAAAATAGGTATGCAAATGTTGGCTGTACTGGATCACTAAGCCACCTGCTAGAGAATCATTTACATCTACTTAAGCAGAAGAAGGTTTTTACTGGAATACAGACTGCTTTCTTAAATATGTGTTGGGATCGAGGCAGGACAAATTTAATTTCTTAATGAAAAAGGTCAAATTCTGCTATCTGTACACTAACGAGAATTTTGAAGTGCTAACAATGACAGTATTAAGGACACCTGTGTTCACATAATCAAATGATTACCTGTCTCCAAAATAAATGCCAAGATTACTTTAAAGGCAGATGAGTTATCTAACATGCTTCTACGCAGGAATGCAGCTCTCCCTGCACTGACAAGTTTAACACCAGAGCATGCAGCAGCCATTCCAGGGGAACAAGCTTTCTACAGAATTTGAATCAGAAAGCTTTATCAAAGCAAGGATTTTTTTCTTCCTGCAAAGACAATAGACGCCACCCTGAAATGCCAAGCATGTCAGTTTCTATAATGTAATACGTCTGTCTGCCTGTGATCACCTTTCCAAGATTTGATGTCTACATGCTGCCAACAAACAGCCATACCACAGAAAACTTTTGATCAAACTGAAGTATTTTCACTACGTGGGATTATGTCTGGTCCTGAACCTTTTCCAACACTGGTTCATGCCAGCATTGCAATAACTCCACTAAAAACAGCACAGTTGCTGCAGCGTAAGCATACAGTCTCCCTGCCTCCAGTGGACTCATCTGTTAAAACAGAGGTCACCTCCCTTTGCCTGTCACTACTGAGACCAACAGAAATCCATACCTGCTACTGAAATGGAGCCAATGCCTTTACTGACTGAATCTTTAATCAGAAAATTACAGGTGCAGCTAGACAGCTACAGCAGAGACAGGCTAGGCATCAACAGCTTTGGAGTAACTCACTCTTATATAAAAATTTTCCATAAAATTATCTTTCCTAAACTTTCCTTATGGGTCTCATGATGTGCCATTCCATGCAAATACCTCAGTAGGGCCTGGTTTTAGGATGCTGGTGTCTGATGAAGTTGAAGGGGGATATGAGAGATCCTGGACACAACCAAAGCAATCTGAGCCTTTGCCCTTCATTGTTGACTGGAGACTGATGAAGGGAACACCACTACAGATGTTAGCATCAGTGCAGTAAAAATATACCTAAATAACCCAAGTGCTAAGAAAGTAGAAAGTGAATGCTAGTGTCTTAAATCGAAGCATTTTAAAGAATACTCATTAGGTGGTTTAAACATTTTACATAGACTGCTTATATATCAGTATGTTTTTGCATCTCTACCAGTATTTTTTTCTGAAGCACAGATGTATCTGTATGAAATTTATTCAGCACATGAAACCTAAAGGTAGAACATATGTGTCTGATAAACAGCCTGTTACAAGCTTATTGTATTTCAGGATTGTTCCACTTCACTTTACAATTTGTTTTATGTTCTTTTGAAACTGTTTCAGTGAAACTGGGATTAATTTAACACACATTTTATTAAAATTGTTTGCAGTAGGGTAAGACAAAATTATGAAGTACAGCAGACATTGAAGCTCTGAGCTGCCTATAGTGTTTAGGGCAACTAAAAATAAAGTATGTCAAACTACAGATTCCACAAGTTTCCTGATTTCCTGGCCCCAGTCATCCTGTCTCAAATTCATGTTAGAGTGAAAGGTCTTTTATACAGTTCAGCCTTTCCTTAGACAATAGGTATATCATTAAATTATTTCCATGCAGCCACTGTGTTCAAACAATAAAATTCTCAGTCCAACTCATTTTGTAAATATGCTATAGCTGTTCAAGGGCTCTGTGAGCTCATGTGATTGGACTGATGGTCCTTAATGGTCAAAAGAAGGGAAAATTATCCGCTGGGATTTTTCCATCTGGTTTACATTGCAGTTCAAACTCTATGGATCAAAGACAAAGCATTTTCTCTTTCACTGTGTTATCTAACTTGAGCCAAAGTATTTTTGGGTCTGTTCAGTGGAAAAACAAGAGAGCACCACTTTATAGAAATTACCCCTATTTTTACTAGTTTCAAGTCACTTTTCAAAGACATAGTGTCTAGTAATAGACATGGGCACCAGCCATGTGAGTGCTGGTATAGTGAGCTGAACAATGAAATTTTTGCTCAGTTTTCATCTGGTCCTTAAAAAAAAATCTGTTACACCCATTCCTAGAAAGCTAATCAGATACCTACAAGTTTAGAGGCAAACATAAGCAAATTTTTGGCTTTCCATCTCCACCAATCAATAGCAGAGCTACCAAATTATTGTAGAAGTTGTAAGCCTATCCTGCCTTTAGGGCTTGGTTTGAAATGCAGCACTCTAGAAGAACCAGTCTAGTTGGTCATATAGAGCTTTGACCCAGAGCCTTCAAAATCAGACATGCTCTGCTTTCTTTCCCTTTTAGGCACCTTCTTGTAACATTTCTTAGATCAGAAGCCCCTGTAATTCATAAGTTCTGGTGCTTGCTCCTCATCAGCTGGCACATAACCGTGCTGCCTAGTTAGCAGATTTGGGGCTGAGATGGAAAAAAAAGCCTTTTAAAAGAGAGAAACCAGAGGAAAAAGTAATGTGCAAGGAATATGTACTCTTCTGCATCCTGAACTTTCCAGGAATGCAACAAATAAAGAAGCTTTGAACAGGGACATATTATTTTCATGACAGGGTACAGACTTCCAAGAAAAAAAAAACCCGAAACACCTCACAATCAAACAAAAAAAGCATGAAGTAGCCATAGGTTTGTAATTTTTCTATCTCTTAGGCATTAGAGAGACATTTAGTAGTTATAACTTTACAGAGAAACAAAGGATGTCAGTTGTGCTGTCAAACACTTTGTTCTGGACTGCTTACAAGGTGTTTTAGTCATGTCAGTGTTTTAATGGGATGAGAAATACAAAACTTTTTTAAAACTTGCTGGTTTTAAACTTAGAAGAAACATAAAGATTAATTAGATGTACAGAATGTACCCATCAGATCTTGGTGGAAAGACCCACAGACAGCAAGTAGCACAGGCAACTCAGTGGACTTATTAAAAAAGTCTGTGAAAGCCCTACCTTGCAGGAGGTAAGGAAAACATGTGGGAACAAGCACAGAAACGCAGAGTGTCCAGCTGCCTGAAAAAAACTTCTATGTCTGCAGGAAAACCAGGCATTTTTACACCAGTCTGTGAAAAGGAAAAGAATATACCCGAGACCAGTCCAAAGTGCACATATTCCAAATAAAAGAAATTTCAGCAATGGAAAGGAAAAATAGCAGAGTTCAAGAGCTAGCTACATCCATTGACTGCAATATTATGTTGGATTTAGAGGAGATAATTGTTATGAACAGGACATGACTACACTGATCATTGCAACATCTCAATTTAAAATAAAGATTTTGCAGAGAAAGTTGACTCGTGGAATACAGATGGGTGAAACTTAAGGTGTACACAGGGCAGATTATTGCCTGTGAGTAGAAAGAAAATATTGAAGAAAAAAGTTTTCAGTTGCCTATGGAAATGGAATACCTGTTCTTGGGTTGAAAAATGTATCAGAGCAAGTATTTCTGGTGTTGAGTCCATTCACTGAACCAGTTCCTGTCTTGGCCAGACACTTACCAGCCATTTACAGTAACCAGGCTGTGCACAACAGGGAATGGGGGGGAAGCAGGACTGCCTCTTCTGGTGGCAGCCTCCAGTTAGAGCAAATTCCACATGATGTAAAACTCAGTGTAAGCAAGAGTACACCAAAGGAAGAGTCCGATTACCCACAAGTAAAGAAGTATCATAGATCCTCCATTACTGTCTGGTTTTAATATTAGAGAACTTCTTAAAAAAATAAATATTGTTTAAAACTTATGACAGAAAAGGCAGAATGAAAATAATCTGAAATTGCACACACAAATAATGTGCAAGCAAATGTTAAATCCATGGTACAAGTTTGTTGACTCTGGGTAGTAGTTCTGCATTACTCTTGCCACTATCCAGATCTCCTTAAAGAATATATGATCTCATGTATAACCTCTATATTTGATACCTATGGCAAACTAGCAGAGGGTAATGACAGACATCGGGTCACAATTTGATTATTATGTTTTGCAGCAGCTGTGATTTGAATGACATTCCTTCATAACCAAGGAATTACAATTAAGCTGTTTTATGGAAAACAGCATCAATATTGTTAAAATTACATTTTAAAAAACTGAGAAGCTAAGTTTCCATAGGTAGGGAGTATTAACCTGCAGGACAACACACCTGGGACTACCACCTGTTGAAATATTGTACAATAAAAATCTTAGAAATAGGCCACTAATGCTAAAAATAAGGGTATTGTAAGTTTTTGAAAATACAATGAGAAGGTGAGACAAAGAAAACACTACAGGCATAAGCCTATGCACATATATAGTACTAAAAGCATAGCCCCTGTCCCAGAGGCATCTGTCTCTAATGAAGCTGCTTCTGTGAGTTGATTGCTATGGTCCCAAATACAACCCCGAGCTCTCTAACTCCTGCATGGCACTGGCTGTTAGCGTCCAAAGGTACTGTGGGAATTAGAGCAGCTCTTCAGAGCAAACTAAACAAGGACTTGAGTCACAGACATGTTGCAGAGAAAAACCCACTTAAAACAGATGAGATGGACATGAAAGTCAGCGTGGCACTGAAGGTTTCATGAGACAAAAAAATATATAGCCAGCATTTAAGTTCTGTGCATCAGTGACAGGAGCAGAGGAACATATAATGAAAGGACTCAGGTTTTGGCAAGTTCCCAGGCATGCACATATTATTACATGTCAAAAAAAAAAAAAAAGCAAACCATGAATCCAGAAAGAAAGAACATTTCTCTGTTCTGGCAACTGCAGCATGGGCTAATTCCTAAAGGAACTCCATAAACCCCAGCAGAGAGACAGTGTGAGCCAAAGGAGAGGGGGGTGGAAATCTGGGAATGGTAGTGAATGTAGGTGGAACCAAGAAAATCTAACACACTCTGTTAACATTCCTTCCCAGCTGAGCACAATCACAATCACCTTGGTGTGTTCAGGTCTAGAAGGAGCAGGATATGGGAAGGAAAGGAAAACTGGGTTCTTCACAAACTCCAGATCCGAAGATTTAGAATAATTCATTATGTATTTAATATTAGCTCTTTTGCTGCTTATGAAACTGCTAGAAATATATTAAAGTTTAATGTATTAATTTATCATGCATACAATTAAAACAAAAATCCTTTTGCTGATTGTGAATTGTTTACAGAGACTAATAATTACCTGATATATCAATTTGAGACAGGCTAGCAACTACATAGTCTGTCTCCTGGCTAGAGATGCAAGCATAATTTACAGTCGGAAAGGATGGCTTAGGAAGCTTGGCTGTCTTGGAGAGAGTTGGCGGTACAGGGGGAGGCAGAAGATTAAAAAGCATTAGACATTTTGGACATGTAAACTTTCCTTGTGAGGGCAGTTTACGTTGCCTGATACGTCCTTTTCTGAAACATTAGCTTTATTGACCAGAAGCCAAATTCTCTGGTGACATTCATGGACAGTTTTCATGGGAGCACAGATTCAGACACAGAGGATGAGAAGCATTCTTGAAGTCTGTATCTTGGATGATACAAAGAATACTAAAAAAAAAAAAAAAAAATCCTGTTCTATGAAGTAAACATCACCGCCAGCTTATTGCAAATGTTTGTGGACAAGATGCTCAGCAGATGTGCAAGTATATAGTGTTACTGACTTCAGTAGCACAAAGATACCTTACTCTGGATAAAGCAAAGCCTTGAGTCTTCATAGTTAGCAAGTTTTACTGTTGTGTAGGTTTGCATGGATAATGCTCAGGTTGCTGACCCATTTCCAGAAAGCAAAACATAGGTATAAGCAATTTTTTTTTTTAATAGAATGAATGATAGTCCTTAAAAGATAAAAGCCTTGCACAGAATACAAGTTTGCCTCTTTTTTAGGCTAACAGGAACACCTCACAACTCCAAAACTTCACTCCCCTGTTGCTGACACCCCTATGCAAGCCCTGCATGAGGCTGACAAAGTACATATTCTTGTATATCCAGATATACAGCTGGCCTGCTGTGATGACTTTCTGTTTGCTGCTGCTGAGGCATTATATTTGTCATATGAAGTGGTTGCTAGCAACCACATATGGCATCGCTGCCCCATAGGAAGGGCTTTGTGCAGAGTTATGCTGTCCATCCTCAGATGGCCCCAACCCTGCAGTAATGTGGGCAAACTGCCTGGACTGTGGCTGCCACATTGTCAGGCAGATGGGCTCTGGGCAAGCATGTGGACTCACCACAGGTGAACAAACCAAGGAGCAGCTCAGCCTGCAAGGCTGTGCTTGTGGCCAAGGGAACCCCAGAGGAGTGCTAGGGGGGTCCCTTCCTCTGCCAGCCCTGGGAGCTGGCAGCACGACCCAGCACTGACTGCTGGGGATTTTAAACTCTGTAAGAGTTTAAGCACACTAAGGCCATTTCAAGCATTCTGGGCAAGAGATGAAGCTATTTTTGTGAATTGTTAGAAGTCTTATGTGTGTTGAAGTTTGTAATTGTTGACTGTACCTGGCTGCCCAGCACAGTGAGGTAATACATCTCCTCACTAGGTCAGGCACAGTCCCACAAGCCGTCGAGCAGTCCTGGCACCAGCACTGTTCCATGTCTACCTATGCAGGCCAGATGTTTGTGTTTTACAGCCCCAATAACAAAGACATGAGGCCTGCTGCCTGCACGCAGCAGTACTCCGGCATTTCAGACCAGGTTTGGGTTTTTTCTTCAGTAGACATTCAAGGTTCTTGTAGCAGTTTTCTGTTGGCTCCTGAAGACAAAAGCTTTTTCCCAAAGGATAAGCTAATCAAGCTGAAATACCTGTTTTGGACTTCATCCTTAAGACGGCCTTCACAACTTGCCAAAGCAAAAAGGGATTTTTTTCCTTTTGGAAAAATTCAACAGAGGCAGTTAACCTCAGCCACATGTATCTACATTGCTAACACATTTTTACTACATTATGGAAGCCTGGTGGATTAGAAAGCCTGTTGCATAAATTACACTTTACAATTCTTTGCCAGAAGCTCAGGGGGAAACTAATTTTAACCAATCATCATCCAATCTGCTCCTTACGGGCTGTACTAATTTTCCAGGGATAAATTCACCACAGGACTTAGGGTTCTAGTTTCTATGGTGGGTTTTTTTTTTTATGTTTTTTTTTTTTTTTAAATCAAACAGAATTCTATGACTACATAATGCAGAAACACTTTCAACTCATTACTATTATGAAAAAAGCAAACAAAAACCTCAAGTTTAACATGCCCAGTGTTTTTGCTTTGGGAAAAGTCTTGGTACAGGGGAAACCGATGAAAGAAAAGCCTCTTTGAGCTTGAAAGCATGACCCATGAGATACTGCTCCCAATGCAAACTGACACCTGCTGCACCTTCCCTGTACACTGTGGATGCAGGCAAGACCAGTGGCAAGTTCAGGAGCGCTCCAGTGAGCAGAGCTAGCCTGAGAAACCACAGCAAGGAAAGAGCCTGTGAAAAAATCTGGGGTTAATGAACTGTGTGGCAGCACCTTGAGACTCTCATTTCATTCCAATGAATGGTTGTAAATGGAAATTAAAAACACCAGCAAAGCTAAAACCGTGAAAGGAGGAAGAGATTTACACTCACCTGCATGGGGAGTTTTGAATCCCTCATTCCCTCAAGACAGACTCTTAACTCACCCAGCAGGAACTGTGGTTTGTCAGGATGCTTTGGCCATACCGATTTTCCACATGAACAACCAGTACATATAATTTGTACTCCATGAGCTGTATTTGTTACCAGGAGTGAGATCCATAGACAAAAAAAGCAAAGGTGAACCCACACGTTAACTAGTTTTTACTCACTTCTGCTTTTAACACGACCTTGGAGAGCACAGTTAATTCTTTTTCCATATTATACAGACTTATGCACACCTGTGGGTTTGTTGTTTGGGTTTGGTTTTTTGTTTGGTTTTTTTTTGTTTGGTTGGTTTTGGTTTTTGTTGTTGTTTGGTTTTGTTTTTTTTTTCTCACTCGTAAGAGGTTTTTAATTTCTGTTTTAAGTCTATAAAAAAGATTTCAGGAAGCTGCTACTTTTTTGAAGTTCTTCCCCAACTCACAAAAATTGAAAAATAAAGAAGAAAAAAATAAAGTGAGCTCCAGTGATCTCTTGTGATCTCTTTTGGCAGCCTGCTCTGCCCACAAACAGCCATTTTCAGATCCTCCATAACAAGGAGGAGGTTAGCAAGGCTCTGGACTGTCTGAAAAAAAAAAGTACCTGTGAGCTGGAAGCAAATCTCAATTGCAAATTGAAGACATTTTAGACACAAGACACTTAATGAGCAGCTTTATAGCTGGAAAAGAGAATTTCATTAACAATTTTTCAGTTAAAATAATTTTCACCATATGAAAGATAGCTTCCTCTTTCTTTTTCTCTTTTATCTGTGGGAAAACTGAAAAAACCTAACAGATAAGCTGCCTTAAATTATACGTCTCTGCATTTTTTAATTAAACTGTTTGGTCTTTCCGCTTTTTGAGGCTCAGGGAGTTGCAGTTTCAGACATTAGTTCCCATTTTACTCCAATGCATTGTTACCAACAAACTGTGATCAGATCAATGCTGCATTTCATGGGAATTTTGATCATAGGTTAGCATGAGAAATGCTGGTTAGCTGGCAAGCAATGCTTATACGGGATTGACGGGTGAGACTGTCAAACTGCAAATTTCATGAGGCTCTGCAACAGCAGAGGGGACATAGGCTTGTTTTGACCTCAGCTAGAACAAAGTAATCCTACTCTGTACAACATACTACTCCAAAATATTTTGATCAACACCATAAAAATGTATCTGAATTAATGCTTTTCTTCACTTGCCATTCTGTGAAATAGAATTTCAGGCTTTTCACCCTAACTGGACAGTTTTGCTTTTGAAATAATCTCAGTTCTCCATCAGACAGAGAGTTCACTTCTCCATGAGCTCTAATACAGGCAGCTCAGCTCTCTCTCCTTGGAAAAGGTGGCAAGATGACGAACTCAGCATGCAGATAGAGATCCCAGTGTGTTTAAGTTGAATAGGCAAATAACAAGCCCTTTTAAGTACATGTCTCTCAGGAAAACACACCTCTAATCACACACAGAACACTAACAACATGTCATTTAAAAGCAGGAATAGATCACATTTTAAGGAACCATGAAAAAAGGCATAGCCCAGAGGTATAGAAAGCAGTAACTGTAAACCAGCTACATCAGTAAAAAGTTGAATTCCTAGAGAAGGGGAGATTTCTACTGAGGTTAAAAACAAGTTCCTTGTGGCAGCAGCTGGGAAAGAGATGATACTGCAAGGACTCATGGTTCCTATGTCCTCAGCACGGCTGAGCAGCCACCCAAGCAATGGGGCAACACACAGCTAATTCCAGGAGGAAAAAGCCAGCAGAGAGAGGAGTTCTACAATAACCACTAAAGGGCAGAGTGGGAAAGGGCTCAGTTAACTCCGCGGCAGGATGAATTGGGCAGTTGTTAAATCTTCAGTAATTTAGGCCTTTATGAACCAGGAGGCTGCGTTTGATCTCTGATCTCCCGTGGTCGTGGTCCCTATTGGACCAGAGCACTAACACGGCTGACCATCTTGATATGACCGGCCTGCAAAGGGAATTTCCCTGCCTCATGTTGAATCTGCTGAATTTCTGGGATTGTTTGGTTTCAGTCTTCGGAATGTATCTCTTCCCCTATTTTATAATGAAATTGAAGTAAAAGAAGTGCAGAAGCTTCCAGCCTGGAAGCACTTTAACAAGTGTACAACATGCAATGGCTTGTCTGGGCCAACAGAATAATTGATGATGGAGGTTAGAAAACAAATATGGGCAACCTGACCAGCTACAGATGGCAGAAAGGGGAGAAGGCTTTCTGACCTATTTCTTTTTGGGAGATCACAAGCAGCGACAACCCACAAAGATATCTAGTCTGCTTTCTGAAGAGCAGTAATAAAACCCCACAAACAAGCATGATACAGGATTTCCTTATTAACTAAGAAATTGAAGTGGAGGTGGATATTTATATGACTTAACTGTTGATATGTCCTGTAAGTCTTTCAGGTTGTCTGTAGGTAATAGTGAGGGGGAAAGACGCACCTTCTCAGGGTCAGCCAGTTTATCTAAATTACGCTCCTGTTATAAATCCCCTTCTCAACATAGGAAACATCTCTGTCTCTCTCAGTTACTAATGTTAAGGAGTCTAGTTCCTGACTTAGGAGCATAATCAGTGTCAGAAGTCTGGTGCTGTTAGTACTACCAGGTTGTCTTTTCTCTTTGTAGTGTCAGAGCTGTAGACAAGGCTGTTCTTTGATCTTTCCTTATGTTTTCTGTCTGCTTCCAAACAAAATGAAACAGTTTGCATCTAGCTTGTGATGAGATGGCAATACACTGGTACCAGATATGCACACAACAAACACTAGTTGTACAATGAAAGACAAGATAAATATCAATAAATATCACAAAGTCTTCTTCATGGGGACCTACTTGCAGAAAACAGCTTAGAGGTCTACGCAAACACAAGGGATCACTGTGAGCAACTGCTGAAACTATAGCCTAGCAAGGATTACGTGCAGCCACTAGGACACTAGAGAACTCAAAGATAACAGACAGACTATATATATATATACATACATATGTGTATGGATATATACACATAAAGAAAACAAAAACACGCCACCTACTGCTGAAAGATTATCAACAGATGGTTGGCTGGCTCACAGGAGGTAGCCCATCTCAAGCAAGCAAGTTATAATAAGAGGAGACAAGGCTGCAACAGCTTTTATTAGGCCAGCATGCAGATCTGATGCAGTGGTTGATCTTTTGGGGATGTGCATTCCCTTCTTCAGGTCTGAAATAGAAACAGCAACTACCAGGCCAAGTGTAGGTGGGAACAGCCAGTCTGAGTGGTGAGTGTAACACCTACACCTAGACTGTATTACTGTTTGCATGATGCTCCCCAGTGAAAATGTTCAGCTGAGAACAGTGAATTCAGGCCAGGTGGGTCCCCTGCCACCACTCGTGGAGGTGCTGCCTGCCCCTGCCTGGGCAGCTGTTTTTAGAGAGGGACAGTCAAAGATGGTAGAACGCAGCAAGGCAGCAAGTAATTTTCAAGCCTAAAACAAAGACAGAAGCCAAGTGGAAACATACTCCACAAAAATTTTCTCGTTTGAGCTGCCTTCCTCCTAAGGAGAAATGGGTGTTTTATCCTGACAAATGCTATAAATAAAAAGCTATGAAGTATTTTTTTGTTAAACTTTTCTACATTAAAAAAACATTTATTTTTTTCGCCTGGTTTTAGCCTACCTAACCCCAAAAGACTTAGGAGAAGAA
Source organism: Pterocles gutturalis (assembly GCF_000699245.1). Lineage (NCBI taxonomy): Eukaryota > Metazoa > Chordata > Aves > Pterocliformes > Pteroclidae > Pterocles > Pterocles gutturalis. Next base: position 82,590 of record NW_010131005.1, read on the forward strand.
AAAGGGAAAATAAAAGAATAAGACGGGGCTCTAAACTCTAGGAACATTTTTTCTGCAATGAACTCTGACTGAGGTTCGTAACAAAAGTTGAGCATGTAATATTTTCCACTGCTTATGGTTCCCTTCTGAACTTCCATTTTGTGGGAATACACTTGGATCACTGCTGACCTGCCTCTGGAAAAGGCTCGCTGTGTATTTTGGCTTGGCTTCCTTCCATTTTTACTCTAAGTCTGTTCCCCATTTCAACATCTCTTATTGCCACATTCCCAAACATGTTACGCAACCCTAAAGAAGCAATTTATAGGAATATTAGTAATTCAACTGTGACCAAACAAGCACTTTTCCCTTCTAACAGATCATTCTCTCCTGGGAACCATAGTTCTGTATTTGTTTGCTCACTTGTTTACAATATCACTCTGGATGCAATATTTAAACAGGCAAATAATTCAAAGCAGTATAAATCTGTGAAGCCAGTGCTCTGCAGCAACTTTCAAAGCAAAACCTGGCTGGAAGTATCCTGTGAAGACTTTTCCAAAAGTGCCTGGAAGGGTCTCTCTGTGAATGTGTAACTTTCCTATAGCCAACCAAATTGTGCCAGATGCGTGTACAGAGAGATCCTGCTTTGATGTCTGCAGCCTGAGGCGGCACCATCCTGATGAGACTCTGTGAGCGCTCCGGGAATGTGACCCATCACCAAGTACAGGACACTTCTGTAATGCCAGCATGCACAAGGATGTGAGGCTGCATAACTTACCCCACGACTGGACTTACTTATAAACAATAAGTAGCTTAAAGGGACTCTCACCAAACATACTGAAATTCCCAACTACTGCCTGATTTGGAAGCCCTGTTTGCTTGAACACTGGCTCCCATGGGATACTACTACAGCCACACAGTTTGCCAGGTCAAAGACTTTATTTTTCAGTATTTTATCAGAAAATTATATCAAGTTCAATGTTAACTCCTCTGGAAAAAGAGGACCCCATTACATGAGCTTAAAACCCAAGCCATAACCAAGACCTTTTCATCTGCCTCTCTGCAGAACAAAAGGGTCTGATTCAAAACATGAAGTGTATATTGCTGACCTTCATTTGTCCTTTTTACTCTGCTCCAAATGTTGCCAACCTTGCAGAAGAGCTTGCCAGGTGGAGTGTCTACCTGGCACAGTCTACAGCCTGACACATTAGCATGAAATAAAATGACTGACTTCGAATTTATGCACTCATTACAAGCTGCAGCTCATGGTCACATTCATTTCTGCTTGGCTATGCCTCCAGTGCTGATAAAGACCTTTAGAAAAAGGTTTTCAGCATTAATTAAGGGCAGTAATTGCTCAAGTCATCTCCATTAATTCCACCTTCAAGTCAGCCCAAAGGAAGTGGCTATACTCTGCTCTACCATGATCATATTCATCCTCTGTCATGCAGTCTATCTAACACCGAAGGTAAGTGAAGAATTGTGATCAAGAACTACACAACCTCCCATAGTAATGAGAAAGAAGTATAGAGAGACCCTCTGGGTCCAAGCCAGGGAGCACAGCCGCAGGCAGAGCAGTGAGCTACTGAGGCAGCAGTCACGGCTGATGGCTGCCTGACACCCACCTGAAAGTAAAGCAGGTCCACTAAAAGGTCCAACACAACCAAGCTCACCCGGAAGCACACAAGGAGATGGCCTCACAGACGTGAAATGACATTTTTCCATGCAAGGCTACCCAAACAATCCAACACAGTCTGTACTAGCTTCAGTTACAAGCAGATTTTACATTTTCCTGCCTGAAAGTGGCGAGCTCTACAGTCTGACAGATAATGACAGCACATGTCACCACAGAGAGGTCTTCAGCAGAATGACTTACTCAGATGTGTGTCCCTGGTGCCACACAATTACCAATAATATCTTCAGACTGACAACATGGGCACAGAATAACACCCACATACCTGCGCCTCAAGTGACAGCTATCATCCTCACCATACGTTGTTTCCTTTCGACATCCTAGCAATATCACTGATGTCTTTTACGGCTTCAGCTAGTGCCTGCCTATAGGACACCACAGTCAACACCGTTGCACGGGCAGTAAGACATCTAGCTACTGAGTGACATGTAGCACTGAAAGGGCTAAGGAGTCAGTAGGCAGCAACTCCAACCAGCCTAACAGGCCATTTCACCTTGTACCTTCTCAACTGTGATGGATTTACCCTTGGCTGGGAGCCAACACCACACAACCCGTTTGCTCACCCTCCCCCCCTCCTGGGGATGGAGGAGAGAATTAAAGGGGTAAAGGGAAAAAAGGACTCATGGGCTGAGATAAGAACAATTTAATAACTAAACTACAATAATATTGAAAATAATAATATATACAAATATACAAATGAGTGATACTCTCACCACCCAATGACCAACAGCTCAGCCTGTTCCTAGCTAACGATCCCAGAGGAGGGAGAGTCCCAAAACCACACTCCCGGAACAGAGATAACAGCCTGAGTGTCCCAGACCAAGAGCTGACAGAGGGAGGGAGAAGGGCCTGGGAGAAGGAACCACCCCAAGAGTGCTGACCTGGAGCAAAAGGGATCTGGAACCGAAAGGGACGAGCTTCCAGAGGGCCCTCGCCTATATACCGGGTATGACGTGTACGTTATGGAATAAAATATTAGTTACTTTGGGTCACAATCCTGAACCTAAGATGGAATCCCAGGCTAGTAATTGGGCTGTGCTCCCTCCCAGCTTCTCCTGCACCTGTGGACAACAGACAAGGCAGCAACAGTAATCATCACTTATCAGATTTCTTCTGAGCACAAATCCAAAACACAGCCTCTTGGTAGATATTATGAAGAAAGTTAACTCTGTCTCAGATTAACCCAAGACATCATCTCTTAGTAGGTTGTCTACATGCAGTTCCTGCAAGTGTTTTGGTCAGGGGTCACCAGGTGTGTGTGTGTGTACAGACAGGGCTTGGCACAGGGGGCCCTCAATAGCTCTAGGGAACTAATCCAGCCTGGAGCAGACAAAGCAGTTTGCTCTCTTGCATTGACCCACTGGATCCATACGCTTGAGCTCATTTGGCCTGGCAGATACAAGCTGCTCTTTAACTGTCACTTCTTTCAGAACTAAAGCATCAAGAAAAAGTTATTTTTTAACAATCTTACCAGTAAAACTGAAGAGCAACGATGAAGCACAGGGCAGGGACAGAGGCTGGGGGAAGCAGAAATGTCATAAACTGTTCCCCACAAAGCCGCTAAATTGTGTAATACACCCCCAGCTTCTAAATGTCAGCATTAACAAGCAGGTTTTCTCCTGCTTCTGTGAGTTTTCCATTTCTTTCCAGGGTAGAACTGAGGGCTACGTAGGCAGTAACAAGGGAATGAGTAGGCAAACCAAGTGACAGATATTTGTCAAAAAAATCAGACAGAAAATTCCCACATCCTCTACAAGGATTTTAGTTGCTATAGAATCACAAAAATAGCATTGGGCTATAAAGGCACTGTAAACCAATAGCTGTCTCTCACTGTCCAAACAGAAAAAAAAATACAAGATGAAGGCCAGAGCCATAAGCTAGTGGGAGCCTTTGGGACAGAACTAAAATAGGTTTGAGCCTTCCTGTGTTAACTTTCTGGGAAATAATAAAGTTAATGAAAAACTGCCATATCCAGACTCAATATAGAGATTTACTGATGACTGTGCCAAGGCAGTATGATCTGTCAATTTGCTGGCTTCCCTCAGCAACAAATACTTGGACTTCCTTTATTGAGAACATTTTATCCACAGGCTGAAATACAGTACATCCTAACATACCAGGACCTTATTAGATGAGCCACGGAGATACCAGGGATGAATTTGGGGACTTGTTACCCAAGTTTCCTTCTGTGGGAATTTTAACTTGTCAGTACGAAAGCAAAGCTCAAAGAAGACGCACCACCTGTTGTTTCTAAAGCACTTCAGAGAGAATAACCGTAAACAGTCTTACTAAGACCACCTGGACTGACTTTTACCTGCCCAAGGTGAGGCCAGAGCACCCCAGGGCTAAATGTCCAGAGAAAAGGACAGGCTTGGGCTGGGACAAATGCTGAGAAAGAGGCCCAGGGTGTCCAGTGTGCTGTTTCCACCACGATTGCAAGAGAAGGAGGGTAGAGATGCCCCTTGCTCTGTACAAGAACAGAAGAAAAGGGGGAAGAAAATGTAATGCTTTTGTCAGAAGCAGATGTAGCCACAATGGGACACAGCTACAATAGAATGGTTCATATTCCACATTTGCTTTCATCTCCACCCAGCCTTGGTGTCCAACCAGATCTTCGTGCCATTGCAGCACCCAGGCTGCTGGCCTGAGTCCCTTGGTGCACACTATGGTGGGATCTGGGGCCTCCTGACCCCACAGGGCCTGCAGCTGCTCTCACCATGTAGGAATGTCCTTTGAGGCGGCAGCAATGTGGTGGGAGTGGCACAGGACCAGGTCAGGGCCACTCCCCCATTCTTTAACTACTGGGACTCTTCTCCCAGCATGCAAGCCAAAACTCTTCCTCTCTTCCAAATCACTGTTCCTCTCTCAAACAAAAGTTAGCAGATCAGAATAAAAGCAGGCAGAGCATGGGGAGGCCCCAGGGCGGGCTGGTCATGGCCAGGGATGCCCTGCTAGTGCCACTGGGGCCATGACATTCCCAGCCCTTGCCTTGAACATGAGACCACAACAGCAAGTGGCACCTGCAGGGTTTATATTTTGTTACACTGATTGCTGCTTTGTGTTTCACCTCACATTTGAAAAGGGAAGCAACTTTTAATCAAGAGGAAGAAATGCTGAGAAATGGGAAGAATTTTTGGTTTCATCTTTGGTGAGGGTGATGGCACAGCAAGGGTGTTTGCAGCATTTTGTTCTGCTCCAACACACTTCCCACATAATTAGCCCCCTTGCCACTGTGAAACTACTCAATATACACATTCTCTAGTGAGCAGTCTCATCTAACCACAGCAGTCAAGTAGCAAATAACACTTTGATTGTCCATGCTTATATTTTCCATCTTCAGCCAAGCAGATATTTTATTTCCATTAGATTTTCCAACCACTCTCCTCCCATCCATGACAAACATAAAAGAGGACAGTTAGCTCATACCTTTCCTGAGGCCACCTCATTTCAAAGCCTACTATCTATATTCTCAAGAAACTTGTCCTGTTCCTCTGGAAAGTGAGGGAGAAAAAGCATCAAATGAACAATTCTATTTATTGTGCCATTTGTAAGTTTGTGATACCAATAATGTTTGTCCCAAAATCCTCAGTTGTTCTTCTTGAGATGATTGACTTAAATGTGAATACTCCTACTCAATGGTTTCTATTCTTCCAACTAAATTTATAGTTTTGAAGTAGGCTTGTTTGTTTTTCCTCAAAATACTCGATATCCTTAAGCAGTGACTAAAGACAAGAAGATTGCTGCTTTTCAAAGAAGCCAATCCTGTTAGAGTTCCTGTCTCTTCTCCTTTAAGTGCATTAATAGGAATAGGAGAAAGGCAGAAGGTTCCCCCAAAACATATGGATAACACAAACCCACAATAACAGGCTCTGGCCCTTGTATGGTCCCAAGGAATGAACACATCTTTGTTTACTTCTGCAGGGCTCAGAACTCAGATAAGTGAAGATCACTGAGTTTGCTCTACCATAAATCTCTGACACACCAGCCTTCCACCACCACTTTCTGGGATCAAGAAAAATATTGCAGAAGTGAGAAAAAAAAAAAACAACAAGTATTTTAACTTGGCTTTGTATTTATTGTACTTGCCTGCGTGACACCTGCTTTAATCTGGATTTTAACTTCCTCTTAGAAAACATTTCTAACTCGTTAAAATTACTCACACTCAAAAAACACCCCAAACAAACAAAACCCCCCAAAAAACAAAAAAACAAACCACACAACCCAAAACAAACCAGGGAAGACAGTGTAGGCTTGTTGTCATTTATGTCTATGGAAATTCAGTGGACATAGGGACACTTCCTAACTGATTGTTTTGCACATTGCTTATAGCAGAGAATGGGAACCAGACAACAACAGTGAACATTTTCTTTACAATTTTCCCCAAGAACTTCCCCAGTTAGCTAGCCCAAGCAACACCTATATGAAGAAACTTAATTTCTCAGTAACATCTTGTCTGCGTTTTAGTAGTTACATTTTCCTTCAGCATTTAGACTCTACAGTATATTTGCCGTTTGAAAAAGATTATGGTAACTATTCAAAGATATGCAAACTAGGATTTTATTGTGAAGTGGATTAATAATTGCCAGGGTTTTTTTTTACCAAGTGAGAATTTAGAGGGCTTTGTGCCATACCACAAAGGCAACAGAAACTGAAGACTTGGAGAGTCAGGAACCATAAATAGACAAAAAATATTCTGAAGTATAACATCCGAAGTTAATAGCTGATTGTAAGGTTAACACTATGGGGATTATCAAGCTCACATTGCAGAAAAGCAAAACAACTAAAAAGGCATTGTCTTTATCCACCTTCCCCCCTTTTAAAAATGTATATAATAAAGGAGCATTTCTCTCAACTGGGTTAACAGAGCTCTAAATTAAGTCTAACAGATATTGTTCATTTTTCTTCACTTCTGGTTGACAAGCTCACTTGCACACCAAGGTAAAACACATGTAGCTCAAGAGTTATCTGAAGATCACTAGAGGATGGAAAGACTGAAGCTTTTTAGAGAAATGCAGCATTCAAGAAAGGTATCAGTAGGTAAGAATTAGCATCAATATCCCGTACTGCTTGTATTACCTGCTTGCAGGCTCACAGCACTTCATAACATGACCAGGTCTGCATAATAAGAAACTGGGACACTGCTGATTTAAGCTTAATTCACATCCAGATGCAGCAAGTTATTGTTTTTATCACCTATGTCTCAGGGGAGCTGTTGAACTAAACAGGCACTTTCCTCACAGGGCAAAAAAAAATGGGTTAAAAAGGTAAGAATAGCTATATTAGGGCAGAGTGCTGCATCCTCCAGCTCAGTATCCTTTCTTGGACAGGGACCTGTAAGAGATGCTGAAGTCAGACCATAAGAACAGGTTAAGCACACAGAAATGCCAGAATGCACTCCCAGCAATCAGCAGTTTTAGGACTTCTACACCAGAAACACATGCTTCTGTATTGTAGCTACTAAGTACATTTTCTTCTATGAACTTGTCTGGTTGCTTTTTGAACCTGGGCAGAGTTTTGGTCCCCACTGTGCTCTGTGGCAAAGCTGCCAGACCTTAACTGTGGATCATGGAAGAAAATTCCTCCGTCTTGTTCTGAACTTTTGAACCTGTTATTTCACTTGGCATCATGCAACAATGTAGAGAAAATACTGACTGTTCCATGTCTACGTTCTCTGCTACTCATTATTTGATAGATCTCTATCGTATTACTCCCTGCAAGTCATTTCTTTCCCATGCTGAAAGCTGTCATCTATTTAGTCATGCCTTGAAAGGAAGCCATTCTGTATCTCTGATCATGATTTCCTTCTTTCTTAGTATGTTTCCTCTTTACTGTTCCTTTCCAAGAGTGGAGGATTCACGAGGTGGACACACCATTGACTCTTACAGTGACACAACTGTGTTTCCTGCTTTTCTAGTCTATTCCTTCCCTAACACCACCTAACTTCCTTTCATCATTCTCTGTCCCCTTTTGCCAGGTCACCCATAAAAAATCTGGGCAGCACTGTCTCTAGTATTGATCTCCAGGAGACTCCAGTGATCTCCTTCCTTGTGAAAACTCATTATCAATCCCTACAGTTTGAGTGAGATTCAGTGTATAAAGAAAAACATCTCGTGTAATCTTGTGCGTGGCACAGCCTGTATAGTGCCGACAAGCACATTTCCCTTAAATCCCAGGTCACATCTATCAGCTTCGTGCAGATGTCTTGGATATTGCAGAGCATCCTAGATGGCACAAAGAGCCTATTTTTAGGCCACTGAATCCGAGTCTTTCTTTCCTATTTCTTAACAAGTTACAGACTCATATAAGGACCGTGGCATTGCTTAGTAGTTTTGTTCCTTTTCAAGTGTTTGGCAAAAGCTATTTTGGAAATCCACACCTACCGTATCAACTTTTCACGCATGCTAGTAACTACTCTAGAAAAACCTCCAATACATTTGCGAGGGATGAGGTCCTTCTAGAAAAGCAATGATGACTCTTTGCTATGTACCTTATTTGTTTATGTGTCTCCTTATGTGTTTACTGTTTACTACACTTCCTATGGTTTTCCTGATACAGATATCACAGTTAGTGGCTACTAATTCCCAGATTCTCCTAGAAATCTTTTATAGACTGAAGCCACATTTGCCTCTTCTTAATCACTCTGGTACCAAGGCTGATTTAGGTGCTATATTATAGGCTGAAACAGTTCTACTTCTCCACATTAAATGTTGATGCAAAGACGCTGAACAAATCCAAGTGCTGACTCAGCATAAATTAATCCATTGATTCATCTGTAATCCACATGCCATGACCAGCCCTTGGCAAAAATGAGAGGGGACATGTTATCTAATTCTTGGTCTATGGCCTTTTTGAGTTTAAAAGCCATAGCCATACCAGCAATTCCTCCTAGGGTAAGCACAATTAAGACTTGGCCAAAGAAGTTCTTCTGTCCATGTGGTTTGTATCTAGTCCTTAAGCAAAACATGCTATAGTAGCAAATGGATTTTTTGGCTAGCATTTGCACTGGGGCTATATTATTATTGCCACATCAGCAAAAGGCTCTCACTCCTCACTGACATTCTTATGCCAGCAAAACTTTTGAAGCGTAGGCTGGGCCTATGTTTTAGTACTTTCCCATGGCTGCCCCAAGGGCCACAGCAAAATCTCAGCTCTCCACAGCTCTGTGGCCCTGCCCCTAGTTTCAGTTTTCTTCCTGCCTCTTTCTCTCTACCTGTGCTTTCAAAGGAAATGAGCCCAGCTGCTTAACCATGTCTCCCACTGTGTCCACACTGGACACATGCCACCAGCAAGTAGGGAAAAGACATATATATCCACATATCTGGATTTTCACTGGTGAGACAGAGGTGAAAGCTTCTCAGGGATGTTTAATCCATGAGTCATCACCATCATTAAGAATTCAAATCTTCCTGTGAATTCAAAATGTGAATAACTGTTTGAATTAATTAAACATCTCCTTTTGTATAATTAGTAAAAAAAAATAAATTGTATCTAGGCGAGTATACTGTCATGTACAGCTGTTTTAGAGGAATCATTGCTTTTGTCAACAAGGGAATCTATCTCCAGATGGAATTTAATCCTTTATAGGGATCTTATTTCTCTGCAACATCAGATGCAAAATCTCTCTAATTCTGTGCTTCTGAAGAGATTTATTCATAGCCACTCTTCTGGTAAGATACTTGAATCTTGTGGTAATGTTTAGACAAGGTCAGCTTCTGGCTAAAACTAATGTGTTACTGTAAATTATTCCTATCCTTAGCCACTATCATATCACATAAATGCATTAGGATATTTTCCTCTACTACGACATCTTTATACGTCCTGGAACCACTACAGAGTAAACAAATAGAAAGGCATTCCCTGTGGTTGACGTGATTTGGAGTTCTCTCTCAATACCTTGAGCTTCATTTTCAGTGTATAAAAATAAGCCCAAGCATCAAAACGGTACTACTGTCACTTCCTCTTGTGTTCATCTATGACTACTTATCTGAAAGGAACAGAGTGTGTAACATGCCTTCACAAACACCCATGCATCAATACATCCTCCACTCACATCTGTATTTCATAGCTATGTGGCACACATCTCCATCCAGTTTAATGCTATTTTCAGCATCCAGCCTTTGTCCCTTGACTTCTTCCTTCTCCACCCTCCCCAAAAGAAGGAAAATCTAAAATGAAAATCAAGGCATACTGACTATTCAGTAGGCTCCCATGGATCATCTCTGCCTGGAAGATTGCAGTGCACAGGGGCTAGCTCTGGATACTTCACAGCAGATCACAACAGTGTAAGAGGGAGAATGCTATCAAAACACTGCATTTAATGCAATGCCCTGCTTTGCTCCTTCAGAGTTTCTAAAATGCTGAGATTAGGCTTACTTCTGTGCTATACAAAGCAGCAAGGAGCAGGGAGGGTGGGAAAAGATTAAAAGTGACCAGACAGAATTTTGACTACAAAGCATCGGAAGACTTTGGAGTCAGACTGACGAAGAGCAGCAAGTTTACAATACCCTTTATGTCTTACTCAGGTCCTGCAGCACATTTTCAGGGGTACACACAATCTTCAAAGGTGTATCCAGAGAGCAAGGCATAGAACAGGTGGCCAACATCATGCGAACAGCCAGCAGCTCCATAGAGGGCTGCACAGCTGCTTCCCCGGAGCACAGCAGCACAGGATGTGCACAGGGCCACTGCAGTGACTCCAGATGCCCAGCACTTCACAAACATTGCAATTGGGGCAGGAGCATACGGTGCTTCAGGTATTATCCACATAGGTGGTACAGCTCTCATTCCCCCTCAGGATTTCAAAAGTCTAAGAGCATAATTTTCACCTTGGGAACACCACAGAAATATTGGGCTATTGTGGCTGGAGTGAAGCACTAGTTTAAAAGTATGAAATCGGAGATATTTTTGAGAGTGGATATGGTTGACAGTATGCTATGATAGGTTAAAAAACCCAAACAGCCGTGACAAGTAAATATCTCTGGGGGAAGGGTTGAGGACAGGGTGGGAGATTGCAGCTAGGTCGATGCTTTAGCCCAAACGTCATGAAGAAACCTGCAGATGTTTCAAGGCCTATTTTAATATGCACAGCTTGAGTTAAGACCCTATATAACAGATGGCAGTTTGAGTCACTAAACATTATTATTTGGCAACAAACTTATGCTCTCTCAACCATTTCTCAAGGGATTCTTGCCACACACTGCTGTGAAAGTGATGTGTATTCTGTAACATGCAATTGCAGAATTTCTAAACCAACAAGCAGAGCTCCATAAACTGTAGACACAGATACATATTTAAGTAAAAGATCTAAATTAAACTTGGCATACATCAGCCTGAGTCAGAGAAATCAACACTGGAGTCCAGAGGCCCACCATTTTCTGTGTTTTTCTGGATTATTTATGCTTGCACTTCACTATCTCCAAGCAGATCAAATAATTATTTTTTTAGGTAGATTTTTAGGAATTTTCAGCAAATATGACAGGGGAATTAAATCTTATCACCAATGTCTGGCACTGAAAGCAACTTTCTCTTTAAGATCTCTTCAAAAAAAATCAACAAAACCATATGCATAGGTTGATTCCAACAATGCTACTATAAATATTATACATCCCATTCAACAAGTAGTTACAGGCTCAGAAGACCAGATACACAAAAGAATTCAGGTACCCAAATGCTTCCTGACCTCAGTCCAAGTTTGGTGGGATTTAGGTACCAAAACACTTTACAGGATCTGGCCCTGTGTATCTGTACTGTATTCAGTTTTGGGCCCCTCACCACAAGAAGGACATTGAGGTGCTGGAGCAGGCTCAGAGAAAGGCAACAAAGCTGGTGAAGGGTCTGGAGCACAGGTCTTATGAGGAGCGGCTGAGGGAGCTGGGGTTGGTTAGTCTAGAGAAGAGGAGGCTGAGAGGAGACCTTATCACTCTCTGCAACTACCTAAAAGGAAGTTGTAGTGAGGTGGGTGCTGGCCTCTTCTCTAAAGTAACAAGTGATAGGACAAGAGGAAATGGCCTCAAGTTGCACCAGGGGAGGTTTAGGCTAGATATTAGAAAAAATTTCTTCACTGAAAGAGTGATCAGGCATTGGAAGAGGCTGCCCATGGAAGTGGTGGAGTCACCATCCCTGGAGGGGTTCAAGAAACATATAGATGTGGTGCTTAGGGACATGGTTTAGTGAGTTAAGTGGTGTTGGCTTGACAGTTGGACTTGACGATCCTTGAGGTCTTTTCCAACCTTAATGATTCTATGATCTTTGCAAGGCTACTGCAGGCATTACTGTCAGGGACAGGATTAAGAAGTCGCAGCTCCAGTCTCATCCTCAGTTTATTAGGTTATAACTTTCCTCAATTGCATCAACATAGTTAACAGAAATAGCACATGATCTTTCTGTGATAAGGCTCTCTATCACAGCAGCCTCCCAGAGAGTCACAGTGTCAGCTCTGCAGAGCTAATAATAGACAACATTCCTACAGGGACATAATTCATGGGGCTGCATGCACCAAAACCTCATAACGCACCAAACGAATCATGCTCTGAATAAAAAGAAACAAGCTGCCTGCACTGCACAGTGAAATGTTCAGTACAAGCTATCTGCATAACAGCTACATACCTTAAACCCGAAAGGAGAGACAAATGGTAGAGGGTAGGCAGCAGCCAAATAATTGTGTATCAAATCTTGGGCAATGAGGTTGCTATTTTTGCCTCTGTGGTAATTCCTTCTGCCTGTTATGCATTTTATTCCTATCCTGTAAGGACTGTTGACCAAAAAGAGAAGGAAAAGTATGAACAACAAGAGCAGAGACTACTCACAACAGATCAGTATGACCTACTTAAATCTGGGAAGAGGAAATACAGAAAAGGGGAAAGGATGCTTCACTTAAAGCAAAACAAACCTTCAGAGTTAAAGCATCTCCTGTCATGGTTTATAAAGCTACGGGAACAGTTTTTGTTAAACACCTGGTGGGCCGAGGCAGGGACAGGGAGGGTTTCACTCACCACTTAGGGTCACGGGCAAGAAACCAACACGACTTGGGAAGAACAAGAAAACAACTGAATTTATTAACTATTTACAACAAGAAACAAGATACTGAGAAAGAAAACCACATCTTAGAAAAGGCACTTCTCCCCCACCCCTCCCTTCTTCCCAAAGCCCAAAGGCTTTGTTTTGTACCTTCTCCCCCCTGGCGGCACAGGGGGGCAGGGAATGGGGGGTGCAGTCAGTCTGCTGCTCCTTCCTCCTCAGGGGAGGGCTCCTCACAGTCTTTCCCGGCTGCAACGTGGGCTCTCTTCTCATGGGAGAGTCCTTCTCAAGAAACTACCCCAGCGTGAGTCCTTTTCCAAAGGGGGCTACAGTCCCCTGACAACTGCCCGGCTCTGGTGTGGGCTTCTAGTTCCAACGTGGGTCCTCCACGGCTGCATCTTCTCATGGGCTGCACCAAGGGACAAAACGTGCTTCACCATGAGTCCTCACCACGCTGCAGGGGAAATGATGGAATCGTTCTCTCTCCTTCGCTGACCAGAGTGTCGTGTGGTCCTTTCATCTCAAAATCTTGCTTCTCTCTCCGCCGCAGGTCTTCATCTGCTCCCAAGAAGATGGACTCTCGGCGAGCCATGGCAGAGGCTTGGGCTACGGCAGGTCGGTTCACAGAAGCCAGGCAGGTGGCTGGACAGCTGGACCAGCCCGCCCGAGCTGGGCCCTACCCAGGGCCACACCACCCCCATTGTTCTGTGCCCCCTCTTCAATCTGTTATTTGTGGAGGAGCCGATTGGTTCCACCCTGGCCTGGGGTGGGTCCAGCCTGGAGCTGGGAAACTTCCAGCAGTTTCTTACAAGGGCTAGATTGGTGGTACTCCTTCCCCCACTCCTCCTCCCGGTTACCAAACGCTTGGACCCAGGGGTGGGGGTGAACCCTTAGCTGTTACTTATAGGAGCCACCACTGCAGCCCCTCCCTTGCTGCCAGCAGAGCTGGAGTCCAGGGAAACCTTTAACAGCTACTTACAGGAGCCATTACTGTGGCCCCTCCCTGCTACAAAACCCCCAACACAAAACCATAACATCTCCCTTTCAGAAGGAACATCCTCTTTCTTCCCTCCCCTGTACAATCCCTGTACATCTGCTCCTCAAGTGAAAGTCTGCTGGATGAAATGCTTCTTTCTCAGCAATATGCTAGCGATATCTAGAACTGTTCATAATAGAAAGCAAAGTCTGCAACCATCTTTTGTAAAAAGTCATTGCTTGTAGGCACATATGTATCTAGAAAGTGATGAATCCTTTCAGTGTTGCCCTTTAAATTGTCATTTTTGGCACAAACCTACATTTTTGAAAAACAGAACTAAGGCATAATGTTACGTAGAAGACAGACATCATGTTCCAAGATGGAAAAAACACTTTCCCTTTCCTCTGGGTTTTGTATATCAAAACAGGGCAACACAGCTTTGCAACCTTGATATTGTACACTGACATCAAGGTGGCTGCTATTATATCCTGTTCACTGTGCTAGGTACGAAAAGGAACCTATTCATCAGTACAGATGGTAGTAGTAGTTTGGGAAAGGAAACAGTTTAAAAAAGCTGATCTAAACTACACTCATAAATAAAGAGAAGGCGACCCTTGTAGATTATTGGCACATAGAAACCTTTCAGATTTTGCTTTTAGAATTCATGTTTTTCTCTACTATTTGCTTTACACGTATTGCATTTTTATTTTGATCTGGTGATGACTCATAGGCAAATAAAAAAATTATGGCTGATCCAAGGAACAACAAATCTATTATACAAGTAGTATCACAGCCTAATCTCAATTGCAAAACTATATGGAGTGAAATTCTGTCCTTTCTGAAATGCATAGGAGTCTATCATTGATTTCAATAAGGACAAGCTTTCAGCCATCAGCTGAAGGTATTTCTAAATGATAAAACAAGTCAGCCAGCACAAAAGCATACTAGTTAACGTCAAATGGTGCTCAGACAGAAGAATTTTATGTTCATATAGTTTTGCTGTTTGAGGGGCTTGCAGTGAAGACACATTAAATGCACTTCCAGAGTCAAGCCGAATATGATATGCCGAATTAGATGCCAACCCTTTGTGTTCTCTTCTCCTGTTACGTTTGTAACGTGTGCCTGGTTAGCAAAATGTCCAAGAACTCTGGAGACATCAAACATTTTTCTGACTTGACTCTGTAGAGAAGCAGACGGTAACAGACATGAGATACTCCCTAAGGATTTAATCTTGACAAGCCTTCTCCTCCTCTGTATTTTGCACTCAAGTAGTGATGCCCATGCATCTCTACTGGTATTTCATCTTGCTCCTGTGCTTTGGCTAGAAGGAATATCAGCAATAGTTCTGCTTGTAGTGACCTCACTTTTTTTTTTTTTTAAAAAAAAAACCTCTTTTTTTTCTAGCAAGTAGGAAGAAAAACAAAATATTGACTCACACGCTAAAATAGTTCCAAGTCCAAAGAAACCTTTGAAAGGGATGGGTTTTTTCCTCCCATAAGACAAACTGCGTAATCTTTAGCACATTATTTTATTAAGTAACATGTTCCGTTTCACTTTAAGAGAGAAGCAGTCCAAAACCATCTCACCTTTTTTCATCGCTATGCATTTTTACAGTTGTTCTGTTGCTGCTTCAGATATTGTAAAACACACCAGTTCAGTCAAGCGCTGCTTCACTCTGCATGAAAACAGGCAAGAGAAATTCAGTGCCTTTCTAGTTTCTTTCCCTTCCAAGCTCCCATCAGTCATCATTCCATCTCTTCACAAACAGCATCCAGATGTTAGCAAATATCTCAAACTTAGTGTTTTTCAATGGCACAACCTTTTCCTATTCAGCTTTTTCTATCATTTATTTTGTCCACCCTGCAGCCTTTGTTGTTTGCTCATATTTCCAGCTCACCACAAAATATGTTCTATGAGTTTCAACAGAAGAATTCTTTTAATATGAACCAAAATAACACTATTTGCTTCAAATCCAGGGAAACAGAACCTGTATTTAAATTTTTACTCATTGGAGCTTCCACTAATATTTTTCTGGAGAGGAATTTAATGTGGAGCATCACCAAGTGGTCCAGTTGGAGTTCAAAAGTGAACCTGTATTTTCACAATAACAAAGAGACTTAGAATCTCTTATATATTCTTTAAATGCGCTTCATCCAGTAGAAAACAGGTCCCCAGGTCATGAACTAGGGAGTGTAAATCAATACAGGTCTGATAAGGCTGACAAGTGAGAGAAGTAGAATATGCAGCACCTTGGCACAAGCTTTGGAGCACCACTGAGCACGTTAGTGCCTCTACATTTTAAAAATACCTTCTGACTTAAATTTATGGGCATGCTGATCTTGCCTAAAGAAAGGAATTTTAATAGTTATATGGGAAATATGAGAATATATTATGATTTGTTTGACACAGTTTCCGTAACGGTGTGTAATGACAAAAAGTTGTTTTCAACCTGAGTTCAGTGGATTCTCGAGGCTTGCAGACTACGTCTAAGAGGTCTGTTTAAAGCAATGAATGAAAACAAAGGCATAATTTCTGTGTTTAATTCTGATAGGCTGTCATCCCCATCTCTACTAATCGGAAGCACTTGAAATGACTTGTACCACCAAAAGAAGAATGAATTAGGTTACTTCCTCCATGGACCTGACAACAACAAAAAATGGCAAAGGGTATTACTAAAAAGTAGTGGCCTATTTCCAGAGTCTTTGGACTGAGGCTGAAACAAGGGGGACCTCCTCCATCATGGAATGCTCCTTCAGGGAACCCGAAAGACTACAGGCTCTTAAAAAAAGGTTGACAGCAAGTCTGAGGAACGACAGATTTCCTCAGGCAATCTGAAAACTGCAGATACCAGAGACATTGCACCTTTGAAAATCATCTCAGGAACCGAGATGTGGTGCAAGTCAGAGACAGACTTGTGCTAAGTGAATCATGGCTCTTCTGCTGTGTACCTTTTCCTGAAGAGATGAGGGTAATCTTATCTACTGTGGAAAACCTCACTTGGCCAACCACTGTTTATGCCACAGGATTGAGGCTTGCTATGAAGGGTTAAACCCTTGTCTTCAATTAATATTGTTTAATGAAGCTAATGTGTATGCTGGGCTCGCCAGCCCAAGATGAAGAGCCAAGGCCTTACCCTATTTCAAAGCCAAGACAAGAGCTGGCAGCATCAAGGTGATCAGGGAAACATGGAGCAGACAGACTGCAGAGAGCCAGAGCTCTCCTGGCACGTGAAGCCATGACAACATACAGACACTGTTCTTGAGCCTCATGTTCAGATCTTCCCTCAGGGAAATTTTCTGCCAGAGCACATGCTATTTGCTAATACCTGGGGTCAGAAAGCATTCTTCCTGCCTCCCTGGTGGGACTGCAAAACGGGGGTTGAATCAGACCTCTCTGACCAAAATCCATTCAAACCAGTGTTTTAAGTTCTTGTTCAACTCATACCAGCTTTCCAAAAGTGTTTCTGATAATTAGAGTAACAGCTCAGCTATCACCAATGTCTCCAGATAGGCACCTGCTGAGCACCAGGACTGTCTGCACCTGTGCAGGTCAGCAATGCTGTGTTATATCCTATATTATTATAGCCTATGGCCTCAACATCCACAGGGATCCCCAGCGGGTGCAGCACCAGCCCCTGTGCTGCCAACAGGGATGCTCAGTGCTGGTCTGGATACTGCCTGACATCTGCTCCCTTCAAGGACTCTTGTGCTGTGTGCTATCACTGGCAGCTTTCCCTTCTGAGATGGTCCATTTTCCAACCCAAATGGGTTTAAACCCCATCTCATCTCTGTGCCTGGCAAGATCATGG
>NW_010131006.1:0-25031 GCF_000699245.1 Pterocles gutturalis
GGGAGGGGTGCGCGCCCCACTGGCACGGCCCGCCGGTGCGAACCGGCAGCGGTAACCGCAGCGACAGAGCTCAGCCTCGGCTAGAAGTTGGAGTTTTACCGTTTCCCCTGAACACTGCCCTGTTCCCCTCCCGAGGGGTCTGTCTGAAGTGAAACTCTTGGATATGTATCTCGGGTTTAGGGTTTATTTCTTAGGAAAGCGTGGTTTCTGTTTTCTTGCTCACAAGAGTTGACTCGAGAAGTATCTCTGCTTTCACAAACCAACTCGGGGTCCGGAGATTTCTTCCACTGAGTAGGGGTTTGCTTCATAGGCTGCCGTTACTTGATTCTTCTCTCTCCCCATCAACAAATGGTAAGAGCATATGAAGATCTGGTTTTGCATTTGCAGTTGTTTCTTTCCAAAAATACAACGAACGATACAAAACACTTCTTTTCCCTAAACTATAATTTTTTTTTCCAAACATATTTTTCCAAACTATAATATTTTACCACATTTTCTTCACCTGTTCTGTAAAGCTTTGTGTGCTTTTAGTCAGTCACTTTATGGACAAACATTTTATATAGCTGATCTCTTGTAATATTGAATCATGGACCACCTGGTAGCGTTACAAAGATGTCATTGATGAGATCTGGCTTCCAGGACTAAGGCTTCTTGCCACTCTGTTGATGAATGGGAATATGTTTGTATACATGGAAGTAAAAATGTCTTCAGTGACCACAGCAAAACAAGAAATGGTTTCTACATCTGCAGAATTGTTGCTGTTCAGGCTTTCCACAAAGTTCTGTGTGGTGCCAAATAATAAAGTAGCTTAAAATGTCAAGTTTTTAAGAAGTGCCTTGCCTGCAAAATAGCAAGTACACTGCAAGTCCTGTATTGAGGAGAATAGATATTGAAACAGAAGGAAATATGATGCAGGTAATTGTGAAGGCAAAGTTTGTGTCAAGGAAACCTTTATGATGAAGGTTGAGAACGGAAAGTTTATTAAGGATTCAAGAAAAGGGTTGTTAGCAGAAGCTACATTTAATATTTTTTAAGTGTGCAGGCTCTTCAGAGATGAGATTTTATTTTAACGTTTCAGTGTGTGCCACTGCCTTGCAAAAAAGAACGCTGATTGTATCTCCAGGTGATGATACAGTGTCTGTAACTGGGCATGCCGCTGTTGCCCAAATGACAGGCAGGTACTCTACAGTGAACAAAGCCTCAGTTTGTGATTATATTACATGATGAAACTAAGAGTATTCTGTCTCTCATAAACAGAAAACTAATGAAAGTGATGCTAAACTGGTGGCATGTGCATGCTTCTGCCTGGCTCTGCTTTGTAACTAAAGCCGTATGACACTCATTTCAATAAAGGAGAGACTGCAATTGTACTTCTAACCCCAAAACCTCCAGTACTGATAAATAATTTCAGCAGCTCCGTTAGGGCATCCTTGTTACCTTTCACTGTGGTTTAGAGCTCACAGGGTACATAAACGTGGCGTTTCATGACTCAGAATGCTGTTTATCTGTTTGAACACGTGGCTCATGACACTACTTCTCTGTAATCCAGTTGTATGTGCAGGTGTAGCATGATGAACCCAGCCTCTGTGTGTATTTCTTTTCTGGGAGATGAAGTTCCCATCAGGTGGTTGGTTTCGTGGGAATACATTCCTGTCCAAAGGCAGTACTACACCATACAAACTCATTTAAGCTGAATTCTTCAGAGTTCAGTTGGAGTTCATGAACATAGTTTTAAAGCACTCCTGAAATATGCATTGTAGCTGCTTTCTCTACTATTAGTTTAAAAGTTGAACTGTAGAAAAGCTTGAACATGTGTTTCACTTTGCAGTTTTTATTATAAAACACAATAAAACAGACCCCTTGAATTATTATTTGGTCAATGTGTTTCAATATATAAGAGCCTTGCTCAAATTTACCCAAGTGCTAGCAATCTATAGTTAGTATAAAAAAATGTTTGACTGTCACCATATTCATGTTTCCTAGGAGTAAGAGACCTTAAAAAAAGGAGGGAAGGGATTATTCGGCAGGAAGACCACAGGTACTTATGGTTCATCATCCAAATTGGAAGAAAATCTGTAATTTTTTTTTCATATCAGATGCTGTCTAGATAGCATCTTCAGTATTGGCTTTGGAACCACAGAGGATTGCATTGTATATTTTACAGTGATAAATGTGCAATCGTTCAAGTACTGTAAGCTGTGTATAGTAAGCTGGTCTTTAAATATTTAAAGACTAAATAATAGCGGCTTCACTGTACTCAGTGCTTCTAATGAACCTTAAACTATTCTGTACTGCTGCGGATTTTCTTTCTCTCTTGATGCCTCCCCCCGCCCAGCTTGTTTCCACTTCTTTGAAAGATTATTAGGGATTTGAGCAAATTGTAGGTAGAATTAGACCTTCCCAGCTGCCACTCAGTAAACTGAAAGTCCCATGAAAGGCTCCCATTAAAGTGCTCTGCTTTGCAGAAAGCAGTTCTGCACATGCTGAAGCAGGGAGGCAGGAGCCCGGCCCAGGCTGACAAGGAGGACAGCCAGTCACCAGCCTCGTGCCGTGGGTGGGTCGTTCACATGGACCATTGACTTCAACGTAGAGATGGCATTGAGATGTCTCTAGGGTTAGGCAGCAGCTGGCTGAAGGAGGTTCTTGGTTGAACAACCTTGAGTGTGTGATATATAATTTCTGCCTGAGCAGAGTGGAGTTTTGGCCCGGAGAAGTCCTGCTTGGCCAGTGGTTATTTCTCAGAGCTGCCCTGAAGGCACTGAAGTACCATGATGCTCGGATGTGCCCCAGCTGCTTGTTTCATAGCTCTGAGCATTCCCAGAAGGATTGCTTTCTGAGAAGGTATCACTTCACTTGGATGCTCTGGGGGTGAGGGTCCAATTCAGCAGTTGCAGCCTGCGCAGCCGGGGGGTACTGGAAGGATTGGGAAGGGTGTGGTTTGATGTCTTTTCCTAAGGCCTGAGCTGCTTTACCTTCTAAGGGACAGCCTGCACTCAGAGCCCTGATCCAAGGGGCAAGACATAGCAATGAGACCTCAGTGAGACACAGGGTCAGCCCAAGGGAAGGCAAATCTGTCTTCCCTGCTCCCATGGGGCTGCCCCGAGTGACTCATTTTGGCTCGTGCAGGTGGGTCACTTGCTGCCCTTCTTCTTGAAGCTATGATGTTGTACAGAAAGGAAACGGAGCAAGGGAGAACTGCGCTGCAGTTGCTCTGCATTCTGCCATGGGGACACTTGCCGGGGGAGCAGGATCCTGAGGCTCAGCTGCAGGGATTGCGTACATGTTTCATGTTAGAGCATTCTTTGATATAGCATCCTGTTCTTTGAAAAAGCATTGCCCGGAAGGGATACTGGCTTCACAGGAATGAAGGTTTCTGCTGGAAGGTATACATGAGGAGTCATTTCAGAGATATGCCTGTCTTCCGTGTTTCCTGTTAGCTGCTTAGTTGTTATGTGAGACAGGCTTCTAGATTTCATTGGAAAGACCAGCTGTATAACTTTCTAGATATATAAAACATGTTTATATTAAGTGACTTAAGACAAAAGTTGAGAAGACACTATTGTGATCATCTAATCTGACTTCCTAGAGAATAAAAAATAGAATCGTAGTAAATCAATTCATTTTTCAATAATATCCAGATTTATTTTGGGTACCAGACAGCATCCTGACTTCTTTAATTCCCAGCAAAAGAAATCTTTAAAGCCATCCCATTAATTAATTACCTTTGCTATGTATACTTGTGTATCTTTGTAATCTGAATATATATAGTTTTATAGTGACTGATTATCTTGGTACCTTTGTCTTTTGTATTGGGTAGTCCTTTTCTTTCTCATCCTCCTTCCATTTTTACTTCCTGAATAGGTGTTATGGACTGTGATGAAGATAATAGCCTCCTCTGTATTATGCAGGCTGCATTTTCTTGAGGAAAACCATGTGTTTTCCAGTATTATAATTACTGCTTTCTCTAGGGTATAGTCTCAAGAAGTTTAAGGTAAGCTAGGATATGAGCTTGTGTTGTTAGTTACTGTCCTAATTGCTGCGTGCATCCTTTGAGCCTGGAGTGGGTTCAAGGACAGTTTACCACTGAAAATAATTTTTTTATCTGCCCATGCTTGCCTATAGGCACATAGCTGTACCTGTCTGTAGGTGTATAGCTCCTCCATGCGCTGTGTGAGTTACACACTGCATTGAAATCAGGAGTCTGGTTGTCTTGGTCCCTTTGAGTATCTAACCCCAAATGAACAACTGCAGAAGGAAAGAAGCATGGGGAAAGCATGTTACATAAAGGACCGTTGAGAGCAGTTAAGTGTTGGCAGGGCAGCAGAGAGGGGATTTCAGAGATGTAGGGGCAATGGAAGGAAGGGGTATGCTAATCAACGTGTGCAATTACATTGCATGTTAGAGGAAGCACTTGATAAAGTTAAGGAGCAGCTTCTTTTTAACATCTAAATGATTGCCAGACCAGATGTAACTTGCCAGCCTACATGGGGTGCTCAGAGCTCACCCCTCTGGAAGCAGGGGGTACATCAAGGCCAGGAGGGTCTCCCTTGGCTGAAGGCACTGGTTAGTTCCCAGCGAAGTTGCTGGAGCATCTTTGCTGACTGCCAAGCTAGGCTATAAACATCTACACCATAGATGGCTAAAACCGGTGGGACAAATCCTGCTAAATCCAGCATAATCTCATTTTGTACATGGAAGCATATGTGTTGTAAAGGAAAATCTTCCCCTTTGCTTCCAAACCTGTGGCAAATGATGTAGTTCATCCAGGCTGGTTACACAATCAGTATATATGGGTGTATGTCCTGTCAACATGTACACGGTGAATGTGCTGAGGGCTTTCTGGCTGAATACTTGGGATAAGACAACTAAAAAATGGAGTATTTGAACTCTGAGTAGCTTTACTTAAAAAGACCAAAGAGAGAACTGCTGGTGGCCTTAGGGCTTTTAGGGTTTATTTTTTGCAGAAATTATTCTGATCCAGGCACAGTAACTAATAACTCAAAGCTTCTCAGAGTTGAATTTGAGTAACCAGTGACAAAAATGGGGTAAAGTACCCAGTTCTCAAGCAACTTAAAAATATACATAATTTTTAACTCTTTGTGGCAATACTCCAGTGTATGGGGAAAATGCCCATTTGGGGAGGGGGAGGTTGTACTACGTGCATTTAAATTACAATATAAATTCATTCTGGTTTGACTGTTTTAGTATACTGCTTATATGAAGTCTTAAGTTGCTGGTGGAGAGTATAAGTGAAATACCCCATTTACTGCTTTGAAACGCCAGCAGACTTGTTCATTTTAACACTTTCTGATGACAGCTGAGTCCTTTCATCAATGCTGTTGTTTGTTTTAAAGAAGTCAGTGCTGCTGTGTATTGCTCACATCTCTGATCTGGGCTGATTTTTTTCCAGCAATTGATTTGCTCCTGCTGGAGAGGGTGGGGTGGGACAAAGCACCCAGAAGCATCTCAGTTATTCAGCATGCGTTGGCAGGGCACGTCTCCTTCCTCAGCTGGGAGGAGACCTCTGCCACCCACCTCTGGCTGCAGGAGCCTACAGACGTCAATGTTCTGTTATTCTGAAGATGGTAGTCTCATAGCAGAGACTGTGCTTGTGCATGGTGCTCCTTCTTCTCCTTGGGGAGGGGGCAGAGTATATTCCAACATTTAGTTGGGGAAGATACAGTTCTTTGGGCTTGTAATCCAAAATACCTTATTTAAATGCAGTTTCCCGCTGAAGCTCACCTGATCACCACCATCAAATGAACCTGCAGCAATAGCTGCTCACCATGGACAGGACAGCTGAAGCAGGGCATCAAACAAGGACATGTCAGTTGGCATGTTCCCTGTCCTGGTAGCTGAGAACACCGAAGCATCTCAGTGAAAGGATGGTGTGCCCTCCGGGTGCTTACAAACTTGGTAATGCCATGGAGCTGTGGGCTCTTTGCAGCAGGTCCTCAGTAGAGGATGAGTCACAGTTGGTACCACAGCTCCTTGGCTTTTTGGTTTTTGGGACTTTTCTACCCCCACCCCTGCTTGCAGTAGAAGAATGGCTTTATTAGAGTGACTGTTCTGAATCCCTCAAGGGTTTACATTTTGAACTTGTAGGAAATATAAAGAAAAATGTGAAAAGCCCTATCTACCACTAACTACCAATCAAAATTATAAATTTTACTATACTTAGGCCCATACATACTATTGTCTCTGCTCTGTTTAATACTTCATTTTAAAAAACTGCCAACAATTTTTAGCTCCCAAATCTTACAGTAATTTCTTGATTAAAAATAGGTGAATCCTCTCTTTCTGCCTGCAGTTCACTGGCAGCAAGCATGCCTGCTCTTCACCATAGCCCTGAAAAACTAGGTCCATTGAGTAGCAGCCTTCATCAGCATTTCCAGACTGTTTTTGCCTACACAGTTTACACAGCTCAGGAGAGTGTCACGTTGGTGAGGCTGTATTCTCTGCTAGCATTGGCCTTTGCCCTTCCTCTTGCCTGGATGAAGGGAGGTCCTCTCCAGCCTGGGTGATGCTGTAGCACAGGGCTGTACTGTAAAAGTTCACGTTGTGCAGATCTAGTGAAGTAAGTGGGAATTTTGCATACAGCAGTTTTGGAACACAGATCCCATTCCAAAAATAAACAATTACAAATACAGGACAGTTTTCCAGGGCTTTGGTTTTGCATATGATGACCCTCTACCTGTGTCCTACTGGTGTGCTGTTCCTTACAAATTATTTTGACCCATCTTATAATGAATAGATGCTTTACAGCAGTGCTATGAGCTCTGGTGTGGGCAGACTGTGAATGCTATAAGCGAATTGGAAACTGAACATAAATTCTGGGAAATTATTGCAACATCATGTCAAATTTTTGCACTGTGTGACTTCATATGACAAGAAGATGTTGGTAATGGAAAGTAGATTACAGTAGGGATACACGGTGTTTTTGAGTGTGGCATGCATACAGCTTCCCATGTAACTTCTCAGTCATGGTTACATTCAAAATGCTGACTTTTTTGTAGAAATTAGGGTCTTCGTGAGAACTGCTCAGAGCTAAACGTTGGCAATAGAGTAGAAGTATTAACAATAATCCAAAATCGCTGTTATCTGTGATTTTATTTAAAAAACCCAATCAAACAAAAAACTTCTGCCACCAATTTTTGATCGTGCAGTGGAAATGCTGACTGGATTCAGAACACACTGCATGTTCCGGTTTTATTTTATTTTGGTTCAGAAATCTTACCCCTTGATCACAGAAGTACCACCTAAAATTCCTCATGCTCTTACCATGCCTAGGTAACTTCTTAGTAGCTGATGCTGTTCTCATCTCCCATTCTCCAAGTGTTAAATCCTCCATCCTGAGGGAATCCTGGAGAAGAGTATTTGGGTAAAGAGACAAGCAGCAAAACTCATAGCTATGAAGTACCCCATTCTTGTAATGCTGTTTCTTCCACTACACTAGGATATTGAGCACTTTTAGTTTGGGAAGGTTCCTTGCTCTTTATCTGTGATATTTTCCTCAGTCAGTGACTTCGCTATTGCCACTCCCAGAGAGGGAGAGCTCTCCTCCTAACCTTTTCTTCTGAGCTCTGCCACTCGGTTGTTTAGGATTTGATGTCTTTGTTTAGCATTAATGGTTTTGAATCATGGAATTAATGTTGGGGTTTGAATCAACTTAAAGGAAGTAAAGCTGTAGCAGCTAGGAAATGTGATATGGCTTTGCTTTATTAATTTCTTAGACCTGTCACAGTAAAAAACAATACCGAAAGCCCTGCTGAATGATGTTGGATGCTTCACTGCACCAGCAGTACTTCTGATGCTTTGACTTATGTGGCTCTTGGAAAAAAAAAAAAAAGCTACCTTTGATATTCTAGAGAATATAGTAATTTAGATAGCCAGATTTTGTTAGCTTCCTTGATGTTTACCAGGAAAAGAACCAGACATTTAAAAACTTTGATGTCTTTCAGTTCTTATTACACTACTGATAGATGCTGGCTTTGCAGTTTCTACGAAGTCTAATCTCACACTGAAGCAAGTATTTTTACTTTAAAAGAGAGACACAAAAAATGGGGTTTATTTTTTATTTATTTTGTGTTTTTTCATGCTTTTCAGTTGTGTATTATACTTTTTATTAAACTCTTAGTAACACATTATAATATGGAAAAAAATAGCATGTTTAACATTTTACAGTGTTGAACAATAAAATTATGTGGTCCATGGCATGAAATTATGCAAGGCAGAACTTTGAATGGTACAAAATTTATTTGTAAATGCTCTTTGAGAAGTATTTTGCAGGACTATTTATTTCATGTTCTAACAATATAATCTGTATAAAGCTGCCTCTAAGCTTTGTAGTCTTCATTATACGTTACAGGTTTTTGCCTGTCGTGCTGGGAGTGGAAAAGACCATCCCCTGTGATACCTGGGTTTCACTTATTGTGGCGTTTGGGGATGTAGTTTGTTGTCTCTGGGGACAGAGCAGCCTTGCTCAACTCATTAATGATAACAGAAAGGCAAAGCAAGGAAAGGAGAGTGATTTGACCGAAATCCAGAGTGAGAGGGAGGTTGTGACCAAGCGACAAGAGTTAGCTGTCACTTCTTGTTCAAGCGCTAAGTAGGGCATTAAATGAGACTTGCAGGCAGCAGGTTCAGGACCAACAAATGCAACTACCTTCTCAGCAGTTAGGCTGTGGAAAGGCTTGTCACAGGATGTTGTGGATGTGATGTACAGGTTTACATGGATTCAGTGGTGATTCAATAGTTGCTATAGGATTCATAAATACAGAAACATGATCTTTAGTTGAGTGAATATTAAGGTTTGATCCTGGAATCACAGGGTTACGAGGGGAATTGGATGACTGTAATGCAGCCTGTGGTTTTAGACAATAAAAGCTTTGACAGAGTTTAATTGATGAAAATCATTGTATAAGTAATTTGTCTTTTCTTCACTTGACCAGATTGGATGATACTACAGATGACATGAACAAAGTCAAGACAACACCTGAACTGATGAGAAACAGCATTGCCTTCTGCGAACATTAGCCTCCTAGTTCCTGGAAATCCTAAGTGCAACTTTACAACCAAAAGAGACCCTCATGTTATGTGATCACTGAGCAGAGTTTGCAAGAATGGAAAAGCAAAGGACCCCACTAGCTGTATCACATAAATAAAAATTTCCAAGATTCAGCCAAATCGAAAAATTATTCCAGCCATGGGAGAAAATGCAAGTTTTTGGGAAAGTTTGATATATGCACATCCTACCTGTACTACCTGGAAGCAAGAGGCAGAGGGATCTATCTACCACCTGGCCAGTATTCTCTTTGTTGTGGGCTTCATGGGTGGAAGTGGATTCTTTGGGCTTCTCTATGTCTTCAGCTTGCTCGGATTGGGCTTTCTCTGCTCTTCTGTTTGGGCTTGGCTGGATGTCTGTGCTGCTGATATATTTTCCTGGAATTTTATACTGTTTGCTATATGCTTTGTCCAATTCATTTACGTTACCTACCAAGTTCGGAGTGTTTCCTTTGACAGAGAATTCCAGGAACTCTACAGCTCTCTCTTCCAGCCTCTGGGAATTTCCTTGACTGTGTACAGGAAGATCGTCTTGTGCTGTGATGCAGAAGTGGTTACCCTGGAGAAGGAACACTGTTATGCCATGCAGGGCAAAACACCTATTGATAAACTGTCCTTGCTTGTGTCAGGCAGGTTTGTATTGGTTTGTTCAGACTTACTGTAAATATCTTTATTTTTCTTTTCTTCTTGAAAATGAACTCAAAAAAAAAAAAGCCTTATTTGTGTATTGTTTTTCATTTTCCAGTACCATAGATTAAATATTAATGCCAGTAATATAAATATTAATTAGCTAAATACACATGTCTAGGACAGCACTAGCAGGAAAGCACTAAGCACAAAATCTGTAATAGCATAAGTAAAAGAATTAAAGTCATTCTTTTCCAGACCATTGTATCATAGCACTTAATAGGTTAGGCAGATAAAGGGAACAAATGTGTGCTTCAGTCTTCAGGCTATGGTTTGGTATCTGTCTACTGCCTAGCTGATTAACATAGCTTCTTTCTTATTTTTCTTTGCTAGTATAACCTGAAACAGGACTAAAAGGTAGTTATGCAACTGAATATACAGAGATAAACTCTGTTTAATAGAGATCTTGTCTTTGATATGGATTGTATTTGGTTTCTTTCTAGGGGGTGGGAGAAGAGAGGGAGTAAGGGAGAGGAGATCATCTAGAAGAGCCCTTCCATTACGAGGGGACATAGTCAAGCCCTGTCAAGATTTGTAGAACTGAGTTTACAGTTACTGTATACTGTGGCCCTTAGTTAGATCCTGAGGCAATAAATCCACCTGCTTGTACTCCCTGCTTACTGGAGAGCCTTCTGGCAACCTTGCTGATGCTTTCCGGGAGGGAAATACTGGCTTTTGTAATGTATACAAAGTGGTATACACTACCGGAGCACCACAAGAGTAGATGAGATACCCAGAGATGCTGGCTATGATATGATATGTCTTTGATAGGACACTTTGTAGGTGCATTTTGACAACCTGCTGCATGGACGGATGGGATTTGTAGGCAGTTTGGAACTCAGCTGATTTAGGACTAGTTGCAATGAACAATATGGATTTTAGTTTATTGTCCCTAGTGACACACTGGTTCAGAGAATTCTTGGGAGATGTCTAGAAAGTACCACGTGGAGGTTGCTTTTGGTCATACTCATACTGAAGGAGAGGTGTCTATCCCTCTGCATGCCCAGCCAGTTAGTAATCATGCAGGGAGTTCCTGCTCCCTTCCTTGGTGCAGTATAGGGCTTCTGCTTCTGATTTTGTAAGAAGCGTTAATCTCTGTGCAGAGCAGATATAAAAAGGGGACTCCTCCAGCTTGCTTTTTTCCTTTTAGCTCGTGAGGTTCAAACATACCTTTCCTGCTTGTGTGCCTTCAAGTTTAAATATGATTGTAAAAGTAGAAAGAAATTTTTTCTTTGGCATCTGCAGAACACCACAGCATTCACACAGCGATCCCACACCTTTGTGCTGTTCTCCCAGCTCCAGAGACTGTCCTGTGGCCACGTAATTCCTGTTAAACATTGAGAGAGCCCAACCTAACACATGGCATGAGAACTCCTGCTTCCCACTCCCTGCTTTTGCCATTTTATTCCTTCTAAAATGCATATTTGCCAAACCTACAAGTATATGCCATGGCTTTCAAGTGAAGGAGGCGAACAGTGTTATTGGTCTTTCACCTCTCCAGTGGCTTTTTCATGACAAAGCTTGCATGTCACTGCATGGACCTGCCCCAGAGAGGATAATATGACTTGAATAAGGTCTGGAAAGATTTCCATTTCAGTCGCATGATTGTCTTGTATTCTCTTGCAGCTGGCCTGAGCAAGTTGTGTTCAAAAATATAATTAGGGTACTGTTGGCCAGTGATTGCTTTTCCATGCTCTCAAAGCTATATTTAAACTCCTCAAATAGTAGAAATAACACATTTTTGTTACAGTGGTTGCTGCTGTACAGGTAGTACTAACAAATTAACATGTCTTGTCTTGGTAGGATCAGAGTGACGGTTGACGGGGAGTTTCTGCATTACATTTTTCCTCTTCAATTTCTGGATTCTCCGGAATGGGATTCACTGAGGCCCACAGAAGAGGGAATTTTCCAGGTAAAAGCAGAAGGGGTTTTTGAATACTGCAGAAAGCTGTTCACATGCTGATTTGTAAACTTCATTTAGTTGTGGGTTTTGTTTGTGAAATTACAAAAATAGGTGTTCTGGGGAGGGAAGTCCTCTTTACCCAATGGCAGGTTACACTGTATCTTCTTTCTATTTACATTTTGTCCTTACAACAAACTGAGTTTTTCCTAAAGCTAATCTGGGAGGCAGACTCTGTTTGCAGTCTTTGGCTGTGCTAGAAGCCGGGTTGGCAGGAGCTGGTTGGGTGCAGGTGCTGAGAAGACTTCGCTCTGGGAGGTGAGGCGGAGAGCAGGGCCGGGAAGAGGCGTGCCTGTGGTACAGCTCCCCCGCCGCTGCCCCCTGTCATCTGCGGCCCTCCCACTGCTGTCACTTGACTGACATGACAGCCTCTGCTATGTGGGATCGGCTGTCTCCTGGCACGAGGGCAAATAGCATTTGTTGAGAGCTTTCTTTAGACCTGCCTTTCCAGCTGGGGCTGCCCAGAGCAAAGCAGGGCGCGGGGCCGAGGCCAGGGCACGCCGTCGGCCTGCGTCCTGGCTGGGGCTGCCCCTCAGTGCGGGGGAGGTATCCTTTCACTGAGGCCGACAAGATACAGCCTTTTGGTCCCTTCCCAGTCACCCTTCTCGCTTCTTTGTGGCATACCATAGGCCTCACAGAGTGCTCTGGCTGGATTAAATGGCTCTGTGCAGTAGGTGCAAAGACGCGAGGTGTACGTGATGGACAGGCCTGCGTGCCTGCTGGGGGGGTGCTGTCTGAGCAAGGGCACAATATCTCTGCCGTGTAGCCTGGCTAATTTTAATTTTCTGTTCTATAGGTAACGCTTACGGCAGAGACAGATTGTCGGTACGTGGCCTGGAGGAGAAAGAAGCTGTATCTGCTGTTTGCTAAACACCGTTTCATCTCCCGCCTGTTCTCAATTTTAATTGGGAGCGACATTGCCGAGAAACTGTATGCCTTGAATGACAGAGTGCACGTGGGGAAGGGCTTTAGGTATGACATTCGGTTACCGAACTTCTACCACGTCTCGTTGCCAGAGACCCCTCCGGTGCAGCCCTCACACCACCTACAGAGAGCGTCCCCCCGGCGCAAGCCCACGGGGGTTACAAACTGCGGCTCCTTCAGCACACAGTCCTAGGAGGGAAAACTCTGCTGCAGCCCTTTCCCAAAGTGGTGAAGGGAAACGCAAAGTGGTGAAGCAGAAGAGCAGAAAGATGAAGCAGAATGAGTCAAGCCAAATTTGACTGACAAGTGCCATTTACTTTCATTTGGAGTAGCTTGAATTCTTCCTCTCTCTAGAGCCAGCAGGTTGGCTTCTGCATTTTGACTGTGCAATATGTTTTAGTTCTGTTGATTGTTTTGTTAATCTTCATCTCCTTACTTTTGGAGGAAAACAACTCATAACAAGCTGAAGTTTTATTGTAATTGTGGTGGCCTCTGTGTTGCATTTTTTAAAAAACCAAAACCACAGCATTTGTAATTGTACTTCCTCAAAATTATTTGCCCTAATGAAGTATAGTCCGTATAGTCAATGAAAACAAGTAAGTTGTCTTCAAAATAGAGCAACTTGCTTGTAACATTCATATTTATGCTATGTGAACATTGTCTCAACATGAAGAATATTGCAGAAAAAGACAAAGACAACAATTGTGTTGGTTTTGCACAGCAAGAAACAAAAGAAAACAACAAATTCTGTACCATGGTTTCTCTCTGGATGTCCTAAAGAGGTATTATGTGAAAACAAACATAAATTTAATTGCTGTCATTAGAAAAGTAAAGCAGTTGTAACTGCTGCAAATATAGCTTAGGAAAATTATTGTGTAGTGTTTCTGATAAAATGTGATGCTATAGGACCTAGGCTTCCACAGTGTCGGTGCCATTCGTGACATGTACAATAAATGCTGTTAACTGATCAACTTCCAAACCACTGGAGTTTGTTCTACAATATCATTTTTAACCAGTTTTGTCAGGAAGAAACTAAGAAACAGCAGCAGCAAGAAATACAATTTTTAACCGAAACATTCCTGTTTAGCTTCCAGAGTCATTTCTCTGTGCCTATGAAATTCTTGATTTAGAAGGGGTTCTCTCCCTAATTCTGTGGTGTTTTAATTGCGTAATGGAGTACCTGCTCACGCTTCAAGTAGGAGAATGCTGGTTTTTAACCTCGATGTCACTGTGCCTTTGGGGAGAAGTGCCTGAATGTCTTTGCTAACTCACCTTCCTGCTGCTATGCTTGATGCCTGGCAGTAATCAAAAAATAAGAAGCATTACTATTTTATGAGACTGTATTGCTACTTGATAGATCTGGAGGTAGATCACATTTTTAATATTTTAAAATTGCTGGGCTGTTTGATAGGACAGCTGTTGTGTGTTTATGTATGTGCAGGTATACATATGAGTTTAGATCTTGTGAGTTGTTGCTGGAGGACTTATAATAATGATACAATTGCATCCTTGAATGATAATCATGCTGTATATATAAGAAAGCTATTATAAGTGATATGAAACACTATCTGCTTGAAGGCCCTTCAGTGTAGAACAGGTAACATGGTAAGAGTTTTGCTTTTAGCTTTATGTCCCTTTCTCAAAGGGGAAAATCTGCCAAACATAAGTACCATAGCATGCAATGTGATAATCCCCAAGTCCTGCTAATAAGCCTTCCATGCAATGTATTCTGTGTGCATTACTTACTGTGTGAAGTCCCTGAGTCACAAAGCTACTTTGTCTTGATCAAAAGAGTATTGAAAAAATGCAAACAGTTCGTTGACAGCTATTAAAGACCAGAAAATAACTAAGGCACAAAGTGCCAGAGGCTGGCAATGTGTAGTAAGGGTGTACAGCTGTGTATGCCCTCTTCCTATACTTTTCACAGTTAAGGGACAGCATAGCAGGTTACCTGACCCCTTGGCATGACTGAGCACAGGCATTCTCATGTACCTTCAGCACTGTGATTAGTATCGTGTCTATTTGTCAGTGGTGCCCAGTGCCTCAGGTGGGTAAAAAGTGTGTCTCATCTCTCATGGATGTTGTCACTTAGGCTGCGCCTTGCGACTCCTGCTCCACTTCACCCAGCCGAGCTGCTCTGAAAGCTTTATGCTGAAATAACAAGAATTTATAAATTTCTCATGCTGTAACATGTGTTGGACCAATATGAAGTTTATACTTAAAGTTTTATGTGTTAACAACCTACAGACATAAAAAGATTATAGTCTAGAAACATAAAAGAAATGTTATTCTAGACTTAGGCATAATATAAATAATCAATTAATGCTCTCCTCAGTTTTCTTCAATATATGGGCTTGTACCATATATTAAAAAAAACTTGCCTTAACTTAAATAGGGTCAGCATTTAATAAACTAGTGTGATCATCTTCACCTTCAGAATAAGACCAAGGAGTCTTGCCTACCCAATTTCCATATCAAGCTTATATATTCTATTCAAAGTATAGCATGCTGCTTAGAAAGGTACTTGCTCTGGAGTGATGGGTGCTTCATTGCATACTTCAGTAATTTTTTTCTTCTTTGTGACTGATGCATGCCTTGGTTTCATCCTGGTTTCCAACCACAATCCTCTGTGATGCTTTTCTCTGCTGGAATCAGTTGCTGTCAGAAATCTCTACTAGGACATCTCTGAGTCAATATCTGAACATACTCTTAGCTAATCTTGTTTAGCTTTTGCTACTGTGCTTTTTGGGCTTTGAGTCACCTTTTAAAAATTGTTTCCAGTTTTCCAGCATCTGTTTGAGTCATGACCAGCAGAACATTTCAGCTGTAGAATTCAGGGAATATATATCTACAATAATATAAGTGCACACAAAAGGACTGGAAGTGAGAGACCAAGCCATGTCCACCCCTGGTTTTTTTAATCTTGACAGCACTTCTAAAATGTATGGTAAAATACGCTCTGGTATGTGACTCATAAACCAATGTTTTGGGAGTGCTGTATAATCTGTGTAGGTAAAGACGTACTCAGACTGATGTCAGTGAAATAATGCAAGCTTTTGTGATATATACACCCATTCATTAGAGAGCTCAGGTTGTTCAGCCTGGAGAGGAGGCTCCAGGGGGATGTTATAGTGGCCCTTCAATACTTAAAGGGGGCTTATAAGAAAGATGGGGACAGACTTTTTAGTAGGGTTTGCTGCGATAGGACAAGGGTAATGTTTTCAAACTAAAAGAGGGTAGATTCAAACCAGATATAAGGAAGAAATTTTTTATGATGAGGGTGGTGAAACACTGGAACAGGTTGCCCAGAGAGCTTGTGGATGCCCCATCCCTGGAAGCATTCAAGGTCAGGTTGAACAGGGCTCTGAGCAACCTGATCTAGTTTGAAGATGTCCTTCGTCATTGGAGGGGGGGTTGTACTAGATGACTTCAAAGGTCCCTTCCAACGCAAACCATTCTATGATTCTATGATTATTTATAGGTTAGTAAATGTTTTGAGCTAGATGAAGCTCTGACTTGAGAATCATCCTATTTATGCCTATGTTATTACTCAGAAATAACTATCAGTGAGATGGTCAGACTCCTTCATAGTTGGTTTAAGTGAATGGATACTTGAGTCCATGCTGCTTGTGAATTGAGGACGCTATCAATGAATCCTTTTCTTGATCTGCAGTGAGTCTGCTTTACTCACATTTTACATTTTTAAGAGTTCCATAATATTCTGTGGGGGTTATGTCTGTATTTGTATACTGTCATAGGTAAGAGTGGCAGTGGTGCATGTGATGATTTGCTCATTCATTCACATCAGTTGGTCTTCCAGAGGTTTTATGATTGTGAATATCATGCTGGAATTGCCCTTACAGCCTGCAGAAGGGTTCAAATCTACTGCAGAAGCTAAAAAAATACATGGCCTAGGACAGTCCAAAGAGAAAAATGGGAAAAAAAAAAGGAAAAAAAAAAGAGAGCACTCAACTTCTTACAGGTTTTATCCAGGAGAGGTTTATTTTCAATTAGGTTTTGGCAAATTAATTTATTGGATGCAGCCATGTATTGTGAGAGCTTCAAAATGAGTCTTGCCTATTTAGGGGCATAGGACTGACCCTGCAGTTCTTTCATTAGGTAGTATTTTCTTAACTAGTAGTAGTCTAAGTACAGGTAAGAGATTCTAAGCGACGTTTTTAATCCATCATGCAACTCCACTCAAAACTACAGAATAACCAGAGAGAATGTATCCCAATGTACTATTACAACTAATAACACTATGCAAGGCAAATTGTAAGTGCTTAATGAAAAATATTATTTTATGTGGTTGCCTATGATAACAGTGGCTGGACTTGGTGACTGAGGAGGGTCATCCTGGTCCCAAATTTTTGAGAATTAATTGCCCTGCAACAAACCAGCAAATGTGACAGTGATCAAAGGAAACTCAGTAATGGAAAGAATGATGGCAAACTATGCCTGTAGATAAATGACTTCCGCTAGGATAAGGCTGGGAAAGCTGATTACATGCTTGGAGTAAATTGTGTCATTTTGCCACACCACAAAAAAGGCATATGCTTGCAGTAATTAAATAATATGTTGATGCTACAGTTCAGCAAAAAAAGTGCTCTACAGTTTTTGATTATTGTAAGTAACAAATATAAGACGTATTTGGGCTCAGTATACATGAAAAATTAAAATACAATGTTGTATTGCTCATATAAACAGGTCTTCCAAAACATGTTAAAATGAAACATCCATAGCTATTTAGATAGAAGAAAACTAAATTAAAAAGGAAAAAAATAATATCTACTTGCTGATTTCAGACATTATCAGATTAAATACTTTTCTTTCTATTCCTGTAATAGTTGAATGCATATTCTTCTGCCCCAAAGTGTTACTGTGTAACAGATACTTTTTACAGTACAACAAAATAAATACATTATTAAGCTGATTTGTTAATCCCTCTTGAAAATAATTGCTTTGATTACATTAATATGCATACAAATATAATAGGTTCAGGGCTCCCAAGGGAAGGCACCCTTTTTTTTCTGTTTGTCTAAGTCACGTTAACTTTCCTTTCTTGTAGATGTTTGTGTCCCTTGAGTTTCTGCTTACTCTAATTGTACTTCCATGTGAATCAAAAGAGTTAATTGAACTTAACATGTAAATTGAGCCACATCATCCTGATGAATCAAACCGTGTTGGTGGAGCTTCATCAGTAGGAGCGTGTAGGATGAAGGCAGCACAAGCACATCATCTGTGAGCCCCAGGATTTAGGGTCACATCCCAAATCATGCTGGGAAAGCCCTTCTATGGGGTAGCTTTGCAGGTGGTTCTGCCAGCAGAGTGTTTGGACCCAAAGTATCACTCTGCAAGCCGCAAATGTTGTTAAACATGTCATGGTCTGGGAAAAAGATGGGACGTTCCCAAAAGCTTGTGGGAAGTGTAAGGATTTGACAGCAGTTATTCTTCTGCTGTGGATTCCCAGGCAATTTTATTCGGTTGTCAGTTCCACCACAGCTCCTAATTTAAGGGATCTGTGGTGTATTGTGGGGACAGGACTATTTCCTTATCTCAGTGGGGTTTTGAAGAGAAACAATGACAAAAGATAGATGATTAAGAACTCAAACACTGAAGTCATATAAATAAACAACTGCAATAAAATAATGGCGGTAAATAACTATTTTTAGGAGTGAATCCCATAGTTTTTATTGTATCCGCTAGTAACTCTCCACTCAAACTTGTCTAAAGCCTGGGGGTTATAATAATTTTCTGGGAGTAAGGTATGTCAGGCTGAGAAAGACACTGAAGTCAAAAATCCCATTTAATGGATAAATGCTCTAATATGTCGTTGTACAGAAGCAAGCAGCACTGGCACCATCTGTAGCAACTGCACGTCATAGTGTGGCAAGAATTAAAGCATCCCAGATCTGTGAAAGGAGTTGAGTGGGTCCCTGTCCCCAGGCAGGGATTCTGTCTGGATGATACCCAGCAGCTGGCAGCATGCTGGAGCTGGGGCTCAGTGGGGGTGAGGCACACATCTGTGTTCAGCATTTCTGAAATGTAGGTTTCTAGGGACTCCTAAGAAGCATACAGGACAATCCAGATAGACAATGCTGGGTTTGGACTTCCAGGGGCCAACTGGGGGATACCAGCAGGTGAGCTATGGGGTTTAAAACACATCAGGTATGACCCTGTATCTTCCCATATGTGTTCTCTTACACTGGGGTAAATGCAAAATAACTTATCCTATAACAAAAGCAAGGCAAGCCAGTTCCATCTTCTAGGATACACAAGGATGAGTATCAGCAATTACCATGAAACAGCTGGAAATCCTTACTGCACTTTGTTTGTTTAACTCATTCATGTTAAAATACTTAAAATTTTTAGTGAATCCAGTTGTAGCAGATATTCTATTTTACTAAGAGATTTAGCTTAGATAAAATATTTTGAATACTTATTTTGAATATGAAGCAAAACTGTTCTGTCTTCATTTACAGAAAGGTCGGATCCTCTCAGATGACCTTTATGAGCAGATGACCCTAATGAGGTGAATGGGAATACTTCTTAAAAACCAGTCATACGGCACCATGTTCTGGTTTTTACTGGGTCTCCATTGTCTTGTTCAGTTATGGCTTTTCAAAAACATAGTGTCCTTCCAGTCTATATGTTCATATTTGAAAGAACTAAGGCATAATTATTAGTAGGAAAAAAAACAATAAATACTAATATTCTGAAACCAGATATGGAACATAAACCAAAATGGTATTTGTTTTACAGATTATTAGTACTTTTCTCTTTACCATAGTCATTGCCATTTTAGTTCTGAAACTGCTTTATACAGTGGTATATGTACTTAAGCTAATGCTACATGCAAAAGCAATAATTATATATATATATATAGTATCTGTATGTTTATTGCGGTCTGTATCCCTGTTTTTAACCCTATATAATAGGGCTTTGTTTGTTGCTTTTTTCTTTACTGAACAAAGAAATATAATAAACATTCCTCACAAGACTGGTCTTATTTATTCACTGAAATTAGAGGAATTTTCTTTTTTTTGGTCTTTACTCTCACAGCTTGCTTGAACAGTACTAAGAAGCAGTTGAGGTATAATATAACTCTGCACACATTTTGACAGCCACTTACAATATGCACAGCTGAAGTCCAGCATGTGAGTGTACAAAGCAGCATAGTTGGGGTGGACAGAAAATGCAGACCAGATGCTCCTTAGCGATTGATGTTGATTCTTCTGAAATGGTGGAGGAGGCAGCTAATCCAGAAATTGTGTGCCTATTATCTCCTTGAGGGGTATGCTCAAACCAAGGAGTATTTCAAAGACTCTTATTTAGGAC
Organism: Pterocles gutturalis; assembly: GCF_000699245.1. Taxonomy (NCBI): domain Eukaryota; kingdom Metazoa; phylum Chordata; class Aves; order Pterocliformes; family Pteroclidae; genus Pterocles; species Pterocles gutturalis. The sequence continues at coordinate 19,973 of NW_010131006.1, forward strand.
TGCTAATCTGATCAATTGCATAAAATGCTCCTGCTTGATGCTTGAGCTACATCAGCCTGTTTCTGTGCATTTGGACCAAACTTGTGCATTCCGGGTTTGCTTTTTGCTCTTGAACTTTTGTTCCTAGCATTTATTTTGGCTTACTTTCTTCCCCAGTATGTTCCTTCATGGGATTATCCATTTTCTCCCCGCTCTTGCTCTCTTTTCTCTGTGTCTTTTTGCAAATAAAAAATTAATTTTAAAAAAGCTATCTCATCCCATTCACAGTTCTTCTGAGCTAATCTGTTTACCTTTTCTTCCCCCTCAGAGTGTGGAGTATTTTCACTCTCAAATTCTACATGCTTTCTCTGTTGCTTGTTTAAATAATCTTGTAGACTCCTGCCTCCCCCTGCTTCCTCTTTGTTCTCCTTCCTCAAGTTTTGAAGTCAGATTTTTTTTTTTTTTTTTTTTAGTTTTGTCTGTCCTTCTGGATATGTTAAACACTTGTTATTTAGTTCCTTTTAATCTTGAAATAAAATTCTAAATCCCTATCAATAATTTTAAAAATTCCTATAAAATGGTAGTTTTTAATGATGATGATATTCAAAGTCTGGGAGATTCAAGCCTAGCTTTCGCTTCTCAAAACCAGCCACTGGTGAATGTTAAAACGCACAGCTAAAAAGGACTAATATTGCAAAAAAACATTAATTGCCATTGTACCAACATTCAAAAGCATGCGTACTTTTATACCCTGACAATATTTGCCATTCCTTGCTGCGATACAGGCAGCCACACAGGCTCACACAAATTCAGAGAGAGCATTGTGAGCTGCGGTTGAGATGGATTTACTTCAGGATTAGCACAGACATCTTTGCGTGATCATTTTGAATTTTCTTTGTGCATGGAAGTTGTCCAAAAAGGAAACTGAAAAATCACAGCCAGTTCAACCAGCCCTGCAAATCTGCTGCCATGGGGACCCCTAAGAAATGGGCTGTCACCAAACGAGGGGAGAGATGCACTGCAAAAGCACTGCTTTATTGCTTGTCTTCCGATTATGTGCAAAGAGCTGCCTCACGTTAACCAAGAGCAACATGTCGATAGCAGCTTGAGCCCTGGACAAGCGATGTGGTCAAACCCCGTCTCCGGTATTCCTCTGTTCCCAGAAAGAAGCAGACCCACTGGGGACAGGCTCCCTCTTATTCCCTGCCACTGGCAGCAAGCTGCCCCGGCAGGGCAGTGACAGGCACACCGTGACCCTGGCCTTAGGAAATCCGATCGGTTTTATAGCAGCTCTCCTTTTTTGGGGGGAAACCGTGTGATTTACGTTCCTGCTGGAGCAAGTGGAGCAGGCCACCCCAGCAGCAGCCTCAGGAAACGCGCTTGCGAGCAGCTCGTAGGCTTGCATATATTCATAGAAATCGTTCACTGAGCAATTTCAAACAATGAACACACAAATTAAACTGTCAGCAGGAGACTGCTCACACATAATTCGGGAACAGGGATAATTGCTAAGTGCGATTGAATAAATTGTTTACTGTGCACAGTTTAGATAACTTTAACAGCAAACAATTTTCCTCCACCCTTATACCTCAGGATGGTGTACCCTTTCGATAAACATCTGCAACAACCAGTGCATCTGTTAAAACTTTGGTGCTTTGACAGATCGTTTTAGAAGAAAGTTGGCTCCTGGCTCTATGTTTGCAACAACCAATTACTGTATTATCAGACCGATGCCTGAAAGCCCCGGGATACAATGTCTTATATCTCTGAGTCAAATGAGGTTCACAAATAGATAACCCTTCTTGTATAACCAGGAAGACACCCTCCCTGCAGAAGTGCCATGGGAAAAATCGCCAAACTATATTGCGATACATCAGAAAGTGGCTGTCAGAGGGTCTGAGATAAAAATGCACCAGAATGCAGACGCTCCTCTTAAATAAACCTCCAGAATATTGAAGAGCTGAGGGAGTATTTATCAATCACAATCTCTTCTATGCAAACTGCCTTCTCATAAAACATAACTCCCGAGGATGCTTTCAGGCAAAACTCAAATATTTTTTTCCTGTGGAAAATGTGTGTAATTTTTCAGTTATACAGCACATAATTTCAGCATCTGGGATGGGATTTGTCTCACTGAAAAGTGGCACTTCTGAACCACGCCAGCGTATTTCATCCCACTCCAGACAGTTGTCAAACACACACAGGATTAATTACTTTCTAAAAGAGCCCCCTTGCCCTGTCTATAGAGGGAGTTTCAGAGATTAGTTTAGAGTAGGCATCTTTTAGCCTGTAGATGCTGAGTACGCTTCCTGAAACTATAAATGGAAACATTTCATAGATCTCCCCATTGTCTGAAAATAGCCCCGTCAGCCTGGCACATCTGAGATCCCGAATACAAAGCATTTGTTCTCTTCAGTGAAAACTTTGCCTAAAAAAGGCTGTGGAATTGGGCTCTCATTTGGAAGAGGGAGAGTACTTGCAATTTTACAAAAAGTTACTTTATCATCTGCTTAATAAAGCCTTTCAATGCCCAGCTAGGCTGAACTGAGACGCAGGAGAGGGAGGCTCTGGTTTGAGCTATGCTTCCGAACTCCTCCCTGACCTTCTCTGAGCAGCATCCCACCGAGCAGCATCTCCCTGTGTTGTTGGCGTGCCTGATTCCCCCCGTAATATAGAAGAATGGCCAGGCACCAAGAGGTTAGGGTATACTGTCGAAGATCACAAAGCAGCTCGATGGAGATAAGGAAGGAGACTGAGCAATTTGCAACATTCATGTGACATTTTCTACTGCAGACCATTACTCTGGAAAATAACTAAATAATTGGCAAAAGTACTTAAGCTATCAAGACTTTAACAGCAACAGAGAGAAACACGACAGAGAGAAAGGCTCCATCAATGAACAGCTGTAAAACCATTAGTCCTGTCTCTGCTAACAAAATGCATCAATTCAACACAAATCTCTAAAAATTGATCTGGCTATTTGCAGCCAACTCCTCATCAATGTAAACACAAACGGTTTTTATTTCTTCTGTCAGATTAATTTATATTAGCAGACTTCAATGAATTTGTGCTTTATTGACATAGATAGGAGGTTAACCCAACTCTTTAAGTCTTTACTGTGGTTTAACATGAAACTGATTTAATTAAACCAGCCCATTTTCCTACAGTGTGTGAGACCTTGGTTTAAGAGCATAAACTCTACTTAATACATTCTACTTAGAGAATGTTTATCTTAGCTGTATAACTATAGATAATGTTTTCTATATTATCTAATATTATGTATGTAACTAAAGGTTATGTAAAATTATGGCCATTAATATCTGCATAGGACTATGTGCCATTATCTGTACAAAACTGATGGTGGTCATTCTATTAGAGAAAGGAAGTTTGTTCTTCTACGTGTGGGTGCATCCTGCAGCACAGGACTGGAGCCCCTCAGAGCCATGTCTACACTCTTCATCTGCTTACGGTCCTCCTGGAGGGCCAGGAGACAGGGGCGGCTCTCAGATCCTCCCTCATTTCTCTCTGCTGGCAGCTGTACTAGATCCCACCACTATGTTACCCAGGCAGCCTTGGTTCTTAATGCTCTGCTGCACAGGGGAAATTACATTTAATCACAAATATACTGAAATACAAATATCCCAAGAGACTAGCTGCAATCAGGGCAAACTTCTACACCCTCACTTTGCTGCAACTACGGTTAGTTCATTGCCAATCTTTCCTAAGTAGGATTTTCTGCACCAGGCTAAGCAGATACTGTTTATCACCAAGGGTCCCCACAAAAACAGAGAAGACCTGGAAGGTCATGAGAGAAGTACAAAGACTCTATAAAAGACAAAACTAGTACAGCAAACTGTGTTTCTCCAATGCATAGCATTCAGTAACGTGATAGAAAATGCTTACATGTCAGTCTAGATTTGTGTAGGAGCCCTCCGACAGGCTGCTTTGTGCTGCTCTTGGAAGCTACTTGGCTTTGCTCCAGCAAGCATAGCTGAACGTTATCAATCTCAAACACATGCTAGATGCTATCTCTCATGACTGTTCCTGCGGCCATGTCATCCTGACTCGCTCTTCCTGCCCTTTTTCCAGCTCGTTTACTCTGCATATCTCTGGAGAGAGCCAAAACATCCATAAGAATGACTGGCCAGTCAGAGGAAACACAGTCCCAAATCAAGTCCTTCATAATAAATTAATAATAAATTCATAATATATTTTGGAAAATCAGGTCTTATACCAGGCATCAGGATTCATAAAAATCCTATTCACATGGCAGACATCACCAGGAAGATCCAGATCTCATCTCCAAGATGTAAAGGCAAGAACAACCATAACAAAGCCGGAGCCTCCTGGGACACATGTTGATGTGTATGTGTATAGACAGTTACTTCAAAAATTATTCAGGATTCTGTATTCTTCTTTCCAAAAATATTTAAGTATAATGCTGACCATATGCTTTTGGCTGCTGAAAAAAAACCCTCATTTTGCAGCTAGCTTATTGGAATGCATCAAAAGCCAGTGTCTGCCTTTGCAGTCCTCACTGATCCCTCACAGTCCAACGGCCTCACTGATCCCTCTCAGTCCGGTTTCGGGCCGGGCCGGGCCGCCCATAGGCTGTATGAGCGATGGCGTCCATGGCTGGATGGTGCCCACCAACACCCGGGAAGTGAAGGCAGGCTGGGTGGCTGCTTCGCCCATCCTGTGAGACCGGCGGTGCGGGAGAGGGCTGGACAGGACGCAGGCAGAGCGACCTGCTGCTGCGCAGGGACCCACGCGTCCCACTTTGGAGCCCATCATTTCTGGGAGCTGTCAAACTGACACACGCACAAACTCGATGACATTTCTTAAACGTTATGCTCGTGACACCGCAGGTCCCAATTGGAGAGGAGCAGCTCCATAAAGGCTATTGTGGCTCCTTGACTCGCCATATAGGGGAGATGCCACTCGCCAGGCCTTTAGGGGAGAATTCAGCTCTTCTAATTTTAACCGCCCCGGAGCGCGGCGCTGCCTAAGCTCTGCGCTCCCTCTGCAGAGGACGGCGGCATATACGTGGGGCGAGTCACCCCACGGGTTTTAGGTGCCT
>NW_010131007.1:0-7901 GCF_000699245.1 Pterocles gutturalis
TATATATTTAAAACACAGAAGTTTTCCCTTCTTGAAGGAAAAGCAGTCCTTCAAATGTATCAGAAGTTGTTCTGAAACATGCAGGAGAAAACAAAGATAAAATCTGTTTTCTTTGTCCTTTTCTTTTGTTACACACCTGCCTTTCATCTTCAGCCTCTATGTTTCCCTCCCATGAGTTGTCATCTGTTTTGTCACTTGCAAGACTTTATTCTGAAACCCTGCAGATGTTATTAAAACTGAGGATTATAAGGTTATGTAGTATGTGGTAGAAGCCAGATACAGATTTGATGTTTTTGTCAGAGGATTACTAAATCTTGTTAACAGGAATGTGCCTGAATAATTCCACTGGAAGCTCTGCTGTGCTCGTTATGAAACGTCTGATCCGCAGAGCTGCGCCTTTGCGAGGTCCATTTCTCTAACCACAACGGGGATGCATCATGCTTGTGATGTGTAAAGCTGGCTCATTGCAAACGATGTGTAATGGTTTTGCTGGAAAAAGTGTAGTGGTCATGGCAGAAATTATCTCACCTACCATAAAACCCAAATATCCCAATGTCTGGTTCACTTCAGAGTCCTTTTTCGCTGCTGGCACACATCACAGGCAACAAAACAAAATCAGCATATGAGATACATGCTTCAATGTTAGTTTTAAATGTAGTGAAAATACCTAATACTTTTTGTAGCTTTTCCTACCGTGGGTATCCCTAGTACATGATACTAGGCCCTTAAGCAAGCTTGTTGCTCCTAAGGCACAAGATTATGATGACCTTATAACTAACTCTCTTAATGTCAATACATGGGTGTGTTTGTGAGTGAGGGGCTAACTCAAGCTAGTGAACGTAAAGCAAGAGATCAGAGGAGAACATCAACACTAAAAAAAAAAAAAAAATCTGACCTTAGAGCCACCAGTTTATCACAGTGATGAACCTGTCTAATTAAGGCCATCCAAGAGCTGCTGAGGAGGGCAGTTCTACAGGCTCTTCATTTAAGAGGAGGGTGAGTCAAGAAACTTACAGAAGCTTCTAGCATTTTGCATAACACCTTGTACCCTGCTGTGGTGGGTCAATGCCCGTGGCAGCTCAGAACCACCCAGCCGCTCACTCCCCTGCAGCAGGATGGGGAGAGAATTGGATGGAGGAAAGTGAGAAAACTCATGGGTTGACAGTTTAAAAAGCAGGGTGGGGGGAAGAAAAAGGGATGAAAAGGCAATGGCTCACCACCAGCAGACCAGTGCCCAGCAGTCCCTGAGTAACAACAACCGTGGAAAAGCTTCTGCCACCAGGTTTATTGCTTAGCGTGCCGTCATACAGTATGGGATATCCCTTTGGTCAGTTGGGGTCAGCTGTCCCAGCTGTGTCCCCTCCTGGCCTCCTTCCCACCCCCAGCCCACTCACTGGAGGGGCAATATGAGGAGCAGAAAAAGCCTTGGTGCTGTTTGAGCAATGCTCAGCAATAGTTAAAGCAACCCTGTGTTGTCAACACTGTTTTGGTCACAAATCCAAGCCACAGCACCCTCTGGGCTGCCATGAAGAAAATTAACTCCTAGACCCAGTGCCCCTGCAAGGCTGGATGCTGGCATAGCTCTGTACTGGGAGGGGAAAGAGAAAACAGATTGGCAAGTCACAGCTAATGTGGTTTGCAATTCCAAGAGGAAAGTGAAAGGTATCAAATAAGGACTTTGTTTTGTGCTTTCAGGTACACCTTTCCTTCTGCTCTAGGGCTGAATTACCACTGCTGTGATAAAAAAGTCCACTTGATTTGTCTAAGCAGACTCTTAATCGCTTAATAAATCACTTGAAAAGTTATTTGGTAGAGTGGCAAATTATTAACTGGCTGGAGATCCAGCAAGCAGCAGCTGTTCCATACTAGAAACTTGACTGGGAGAACTGGCCCAAGAATGCCTGTGTTCAGTGCCAGAACTGTGATTTTTTTCTAAGTTTTGAAGTTATTCCCCACTTGTATCCACAGGGAAAGGGAAAAATTTGGGTTCATGTACCTAATTTTCAAATGTAATTAGTTGCATAAATGAATGTTTGGTATTTATGCTATATTTATGTATTTCCTCGCTGTGAATTAGTCATACAGATCCTGCTCCACTCTGAATCTATTCATCAATTTGAATTATTGTGGTTATTCAGTTTATTAAAAGCCAATTGTATGTTTCTGCAGGAAGGACAAGTATCTTTTGCTTTGGTTGTGGATATTTACTAATGTCTCTGACTAGATCTAAGATGGCACAGTAGGATTCTTAGTTTTGTTCTTGATTTAATAGATAATTTTGAATGTTAAGATTGCTCTCCCAATATCCAATGGGAGTTCAGCTAGAATTCCACTGTGAAATTCAGATTTTAAAAAACATCACCTCAGAAGGAAAGTCTCTCTATAATGTAGAATAGAGGGTGCACACTAGATGTAATTGGATAGTTACACATTACTCATTACAGCCATATAGTCGTATTTTTCAGACAAAGAGAATCTCTGTGTCCTGAACACTTCTGGTGTGGTGTGACTACATAGTTTGATAATTGCTGTGGGTAGCTTCATCAGAGAATATTGTTACATCACAACAGGAAATATGGTCCTAAGATTAAAAGGCAAATCTGGATTCTGGATGCATTTTAGTCAGTGTCTTTCTCTTGACATGGAATAAACCATCTAACCTCCTCCTACCTCTGATTTTCCCTTCTTCAAAATGTGGATAACAATGACTCGCTTCCTCGTGGGGGTACTTTGAGGCTTAGATGAAGTCTGAGAAGTTGTTTCTGACCCTGAGAAAATTGCTGTCAGAAACTGCAATATTGGAATACTAATCTTTCAAGCTTGGATAAATAATTGTCCACAAATGAAAAGCTATTTCCTCTGCAATTTTTTTTGGCCCCTCTATAATATTCCTTGAATTAGTAGAGTCCAACCTTAATACAGACAACAGAGGAGACAGTGGACACTGCTTGCTTAAGTAAACAACAGCCAGAGCCCAAATTATTAGTAAATACCAAGGCTTCATTTAGGTTGAATAACGCTGCAATCCAACAAATAAATGAGCCATCAAGTTTGAATTTATGTAGCATACGAAACACATTAAAGCCATCTGACCATGACAAAGGCCTTTTCTGCTGTGAATAATGAGGCCAACACATTATAATATCCTTTAGATGAGACATTAAACCCAAGGTCCTTTCTGTTTGTCTCTGGTGGCTGTCCAGGTGGAAGTTAAAGACTCCATGGCATTTTGCTAAAACCATAGAAAACCTCCAGCCCCCAATGGTATCACTTTCCCTGTAAAAAAAATAAAATAAATTAAAAAATTAGAATAGCCAAGGATGTGTATGAGTTGAACACCATCAAGCAAAATGCCAGTTTTCCTTTCCATGAGGACAATGGGGAAAGTTCTCTTTTTTAGGGGAAGCAAGGTCAGTGTCCCTGGTGTGAATGTAGGACTTGGAAAGTCCTTCGTGATCTTGAGAATGTAAAGTACAGAAAAATGCTTCATTCTCATCATTAACACATATTGTGGTAAAGAAGAACAAATAAAAATAATTGTGTTTACATGTGTCTGTGCTTAGATAACTAGACATGCACCTTTACGTGTGTAATTTCCAAGAAGAAACGTTCAGAGACAAACAGAAGAAAATTATGCCAGGAAGAATTTCTTACCTTAGCCTGTATGCGTGTGGTTCACTTCACAAGTTCATCTCAATTTTCAGCTACTTTTGTATAATCCTAATGATTTTGTATCACTTGAGATATTTTAGCTATATTAGTTTTATACGAGCCTCAGTGAACTTCTATGTACCAGGTGAAAACCAGGGTCATGTTCCCTGAGCCTGCATCTTCGTTGCATAGTTTCACACCAACGTTTCTTAGCATTGGACTCTCATAAGGGTACAGCACAAGAGGTCATGTGAAAGGTAAATTTCAGAGTCTCCTCACAGGTGTAAATACATTGTCTTATTGTTATCACACTGACTGAACTCATTTTAATTTAAAGGAATTAAAGAGAGGATGAGAACTCCTTGAAAGGAACAGAAGAATCACGCTAGAGCTGAACCCCCTTAGCAGCAGATGAGAAAGCCTTTCATGAAGAATTGACTGATGTATCTGGGCATCTTTCAATTTTCTGAATAATGAGCCAGTTCTTCCCTCTTGCTGAGAAACATATGGGATGTGAGGAAATCAGCTGGAAACCCAGCCATGTCTGTCCCATTCACCATGCTCTCCGCTAGAGGCGGGGAAGTGGTGCCTTATGAGAAAAGATGGTTTGAGGGAAACCTTGGTATTCAGTTAAAGCAAACTCAGTCTTTATGAGTCTTGTGCCCCTTGATGGCTGTTCCCCTTTTATCATCAGGAATGTGGCACTTTATCAAAGGTGTGGTACTTGTCCAACAGAGATTAATGCTGGCTGGGCTAAGGAACCCATTCTGCTTCCTTTTTTTAACATATATCTGCTTGGAACTCCTGACCCAATGGAAATGTCCCACAGACTGTATCTTTCAGGTCCTTATATATGAGAAAGGCACTTTCCAAGTGAGGAGAGGAGAGGGTGGTAAGAGAAGAGACATAAATCTCTCCTAGATCTGTCTGTCTGTGACACATCTTAATATTGATTTCATTAACTTTAATTTCATTCCACTCCATATTAGGGACAGGAAGCTGTAGTAATGCAGACTGATAGCACATGCTGGCTTTGATTTTTCGAAAGTAGTTAAAGGCAACGCTTTAAATGCATTTAATGACACTTAAAGATTGTGGGCTTTATTTTCCAAGTGCTAAGACGTTTGCAGTACAAACCACCTCATGCAGAGAAGATGAAGGTTACTGAAACAGCAGAGAGGCTACGACACAGGAGCAGTCTCAATGGGCCCCACACTGCGGAGCAGAGATGTCTGAGCTTTCCTGGGTGTGAGTTTCTGAATAAGATGTGAGTGACATCGCAGGAGTGTCCAAGGTTGATGCTGTGGATGGCAACTGCTAAAGGCTCTTGCCTGTCTCAGCTCTGAGCACCTGATGAGATTGCTGCTTCTGTATGGGTCTGACTCTGCAGGGATGTGTGTACCCTACGGCAGCACAGCCTGGTGTGATGCACAGAACACAGGTCCAGGTAGAAGGAACGGCCACAAAGTTGTGCAGCCAGCCCTGTCCCTAATGATCATCACATGAATCCATTTCACCTTATGATAGGAAATCCTCAAAAGGTTAAAAAAAATTGTTCCAGATCTTCCTATAGCAAACATTATGTATGCTATCCATGTTACTTGTCTAAATGGGAAGGACTGCAAAGAAATATTTAAAATTTAAATACCAAATGGCTTTTTAACCCATGCCTTTTCTTCCGTGGCAATAATTAAAGATGCAATTCTAAGTAAGAGGCCAGATTTAGCTAGTGCTTTGTGTCAGACACTTTGCACCAGGTAACCACAAGCCTTGAAAGTACCATGAGTGGTCTTCAAAACAACAGGTGATGTCTTTGTTGTGGATGTCTCCCAGATGGACACAGAAAAGAATTTGGCCCTTCAGATCTAGCTCACTAACTTCTAAAAAAAAAATAATAAAAAAATCAGTGATCTGAAAATTTTGTCTAATTTTTCATATGATCTGGTTTGATATCATTGTGTACCCTTCCACAAATTACCTATGTAGCTTTATTCTATATCTTAAAATATTTTCAGCATGAGGTATTCAACTCAACGGGATATTTTTAAAGTTACTGATTCCTAACCTTACTTTTTGCCTTTTTACCTTCTATCAAAAAAAAATGGAGGCAGAGTGCTCACAGCATAGGGTCTGTGATATATGACTGGATTGTTTGGACTCCATTCAGTGGAGGGTGGTGATAGAAATCTGCCCCAAAAGCAATTAACTGCAATGTATTTGGAGACACAAAATAATCCAGTGGTGACTTACCAACTCCGAAAAGGGGTTGTGTTAGAAACAGGGTTGTTGTTTGTTGTGGATTTTTTTTTAGCTGTTTTAGTCTCAATTTTCAAGAATTAATAAAAAGGAAAAGTTGCAAAATATTTTACTATATAGCACAGACAACAATATGTAGAAGTAATTAATAGGGACATTTGAAGGGAAAAGAGGGTTGCACCATTAGCCCCTACTAAAATGCATTGGAGTTGATGAATTATTTTAATGGGACAGAATGACAAAAAAGGGACTGCTTCACCTAAGCAGGGACAGCTGGTCCCTATGACAAGGATACATTGCTGTCTTGTGGAGTCTGCCAGCCAGCAAGGCTGAAATAATAGCACTGAGAGAGGTGTGAGCACTCCTCGTTCACCTTAATTGAGAGCTAATATGAAGTCTAATTATGAAGACTTTGTATTAACTGCTTCATGCCTGAAGGCAGACGGCTGATCAATGGTCCCCCATCATGCCCAGGGAAGGCCTGCTCCGATGTTCTGGACTGTTACACATCCTGATGTCATGATGTCAAACCACATCCAACTAACCCCTGTCCCTACCGGTGGCTTTTGATCCTATTTCTGTTCCTGGGCAATGGGAGCTTGGGATAAAATTTCCATCTAGGGACCAAACTACCCATTTCTCAGAAGCAGAACTTCTCCCTCATCACAGCCAGCGGGGCCAGGCGGCAGCTCTCCAGGATCTTTACAGAAAATCCCTCCTTGCTGCAAACTCTGCTGTGCATGGCAGCCCCAGCAGCCCGAGGAGCAGGGTCCCTCCTGCTGCCCACGGCTGCCTCGCGCCACTGACAAGGACAGCCACTGGTGTCATGGTCTGGAGGTGCAGCCACAGACCCCACCAACTGAGCCGTCTACCAGGATCCAAAACACGGCAGGTGGGATTAGAGGATTTAGGAGACTAATTGCAGAATTTACTTTCATTCAAAGTATTTGTGTGAAGGGAGAGAGAGGAGGATTAATTTAACTGACAGAGATTTCTCCAATTATTTGACAGGTGGTTGTAAAATAACTGCTTAATCTTGCATCTCACCTGCTTCTGAGAACAAAAGTGCTTAAATTTAAAAATACTAACTCGATGGGGAAGGGATGGCTCAGAGGACAGAGCGTAAACCTGCTGAGTGTCATTTGTAAGTCACACAACCGAGGCTAGTGAAGACTGCAAGGCACCGACCATTTGCTGGCTTCTGTGGAGTGAGGTGAATCAGACTGGAAACCACAGTCCAGTTCCAAAAGAATTATGGACCTGATTGTACTTCCATTTAAAACAGTTGTCCAAGATTGAGGCTTAAGTACCATGTTGCAAATCCTCAGTGCTACTTTTGGCAACCGTCCTGCCAAGTGGTGCGGCGAAGGCGAGTGGGCTCTGCAGAGTGAGCACTCGGTGTTGCCTTTGGACCCAGGCTGAGTGGCACTGGCACAGCAGCACCTGGCTCGTCCTGATGCTCAGGTTCAAAAGGAAAATGTGGGGAGTATCTGCTATCTCCCATCAGCATTAAAAAAAACCCAACCAAACGTGAGAGGGAGGGGAAGGAAAAGGAGGATGGAAAGCAAGCAAAGAAAAAACAAAAGAACAAATATAAACAGCAAACCCATGCCAAAACCAAAGCCCTCAGCCCCCCTGATCAAAACAACTTTGATCAACGCATCTATTCTCAGAAGTGCCTTATTATAGAAAGCAGCTTGCTTTCTAACAAATAAAGAATTGCTCTGTGGTTACTTTCCAAAGCTTAAATTCAGCTTTCTAGAGTAAGATGAAAAGCTAATTTTCTTGAAGTTTAACATATTTGTGTAAGCATGTCAGGTGAAATAAATGACATTGATATTCAGTGTGTATATAGGTGGCACCAGCTCCCAAAACTCTATCTCTTTTTCATCTTACTGGAACATTAACTTATGCTCCTGAGGGCTATGCAGCATGCAGAGTGAAAGTGCGAACTTCAAGATAATTTATCATAGCTCTCTCCTGTGTATCACTCT
>NW_010131007.1:7932-18387 GCF_000699245.1 Pterocles gutturalis
CCTAAACTTTTCCATATCAGAATACAGAACAGAGGGAGTTTACTTGTGCCTTTAGCTGATTCTAGCTGCACCCACGCAGAGTCTTATTCAAAACAAATGTTTGCATCCTGCAGATTGACTTCTCAGCATGTTCCCTTGGTAAGTAGATGAGTGGACATCTTACCATAACTGGGTCACAGGAGCCTTAAGAACTGGGCTTTTGAACAACTATAGCAACAGTAAAATATATCAAAAGCTGTAGTAAGGGCAGAGGAGGAGGAAGGAGGAAAGGAATTTCCTGGGAAAGCCTGTCATCCAGGCCAGCAGGAGCTGGTGACAGAGAGGACCGAGGAGCACCATTCTTTGCCAACTGTGAGCAACAGCTGTGGAAAGGCTTGGACTCTCTTTTTATTATGCACTACTACCCAGTTTCCCTTTTCCTTACCAATATCAATAGATTACTCTGCATGATTTACTTAAACTTACAGTTTGCCTTTCAAGTAGAGGTCGGTTTTGGAATTCACATTTCACAGAATAGGAAACTGAGGCATACACAAAGGTTACAGGACTTTTTCTTCCTGATCTACTGTGAGTACTGCTGGCTTCTCCACCACAATACTGAGCTGCTTTATTTGTTTTTGCATAGGAATATCAATGTTAGTTAACGTTGCTGATAGGGATCAGCATGAGAGATGTGTGGAGTTGATAGATTACATAGATTTATTTTAAAAATACTCTGAAGTATAATGTATCTTCCTGAATGTTTTTTCCTGCTCTTGTTTATTTGTACATGATGTTAAAGGCAGGAGTAGGAGTAGCTGCAGAATAGGTAAAAAGTGATGAGAGGATGCATGGCCCTTGAAGAGATCCAGAGTGCAGTAATTCCCTTGAAGTATCAAGATCCAGATTTATTGTTTATTTGTCTTTATCTGTGTTACTAAGAGAAAGAGGCAGAGCTTGGCATAGCAGCATGCCTTGCAAATTTGCTTCCAAGGCCTTTACTTCTATCCATCAGAGAGCAAAACCATAGAAAAACAGTCTTTAGAAAAAGCTAGCAGAATGTGTGATCAGAACGGCTGCAACTTTTGAAGAGAAATCTGACTGCCACAGTAGATAGTATTAGACAGTCTTGAACCATAGAAACTTGCAATATTTGGACAAAAATAAGCACTACAAAGAAAAGTCTGTAAAATGTAAACTCTGAATATGCAAGGAGCTGAATGATTATGTGCAGACTGGGGGCACACACATTGCTAAGCAGCACTCTTCCACCCACAGCCATACCTGTAAGAAAAAAGCCATTTCACAAAAGCTTGTAAGGGGAATGAAACAGTAGAAAACCAAGCTCTGCATAGCCTGGAGAGTGTATGCTGCAGAGAGATGACTGTGCTGCCAGATATGTGAGATTATATCAGATTATGTTGTGAATATGATTCCAATGGTGCATGACAAAATAAAATGTGGAGAATGCAAGATCTATGGTTGTCTCAAGAAACAAGCTGCCGATTGCAGAAGGCTTTGAGAGTATTCTCAGGAATGTCTGATGCTGTATTTGTCCTGTTTTTGCAATTTCTCCTTATTCATATGCTACTGGCCATGATCAGCAGAGGATGCTGACTACTTTGACTTGTAGTCTGTCTCAGGACAGCCCTTCCTGTACACCAGTGTTCAAGAGGAGGTTTTCAGCCTTTACAAAGAGATGGGCAGTCACTACAAAAGCCACAATGTAATGACACCTTCCAGAAGTAACACAAGCTTTCAATACTGGTTGTTCAGTACAACATATATACCATTCTTGAAATAATCTTGTTGGAGTTTTGTTGGAGTAGAGTGGACTGACTTTTCCTAAATCCTTGAAGCAAGAAATGTTACATGTGCTATGTAGGATACCTAGATATGGAAAAATCTAGACCATATGTCAGAACTGCGCTATGCAGGGATAAATGGACCTAAGTAGAGAAAAAAATATCAATGTATACTAAAAAAAAAAATAAATTGAAGATAGCTGAATGAAAAATCTGGGAGGACAATTCCAGAAATTCTAAGACTATGGTCTAAAGTTGGTATGGATTTGTTTCTTTGCACTGCAGACAAATATGGACTGGTTTTGGATTATTACCATGATTGGGCAGAGTTGCACTGTTAGCGAAGGCAGCTACAAAATGGGTAATCTCACATGTGTAGCCAGAAACTAGTTTTAGTAAGAAATACTGAGCTGTAACTTGATAGGTATGTGTTTAAATACTTATCATAAGAACGAGATAACAAGCACCTTCCTCTGAGACCAGAATGGTTCCATTGAAGATAACATTAACATGGTTAAAATAACTTTCTAAATAAAAAGCTAAGGAATGTTATACGCCTTCATGCAGAGCTGTCACCTGCAGCAAATATTGTTCAACAGAAAGGTTATTGCCCAACAACCTGACTGCTTAAGTGTGAAAATTAAAACCAGAGAGTTGTGGTGTCTTTTAAGCACTAGAAGCAAGCACACAGAAAACACAGAAATTGCAGAGCATGAACTACAGTCTATGCTAGGCAGAACAATATGCATATTAATGTGAAGAGTAAATACAGGTAAAAAAGCTTCTTTTGCTTTTTTGAATTTGTTTTTGTGTTTTGTTTATACCAGAACAGACTAAGAAAATGACATGGACATGCCTTCAGAGGAGGAAAAGGATTTGGATTCTGAATCCCAGAATTAGAAAGTCATGGAAGAGTCCTTACACACTGAGAAGAAAAATGCAGAGACTAGAACAAGTGAGAAGTTTTACAGCTCTAGAAAACTAAGCAAACCTCCTCACAGACTGAGAATATAAGGTATGGTGTCTCACAGTCCATATGTGGTCCTTTCCCTTTGGAAAAGGGAGATATAAACAGCTCTTCCATGGTTTGTTCTGAACCATTGTCTTCCTGGTATACTATCTTGGCACAGACTAGCTGTTTGGAGTTAGTATTAGCAGCCTGACGGACTCAGAAATCCCTCTCCTCTCACAAGCTCCTTCCACTGTTATCTGCTGGCCATTATAGTACAGTCTCCTCACAGCTACAGCTGCAACTACAGCAGGAGAGAGCCATTGCAGAACAGGAGCAAACTACCACAATGCTAGTGACAAAAGGGTGGCACTTTAAAGAAATCAGGTCCAACCAATCCATTTCCGCTTCTCTTTTGCACAAATGCAGCACTTCACAAAAAAAAAAAAAGGCAAAAAAAGAAATGGCATCATTGCCATCTGCTTCACTAAAGTCAGCTCTCTTTGCATGTGTTCTTTCTTGAATAGTTAGCATCAGCCATGGCTAAACATATCAACTGTGCCTTAGACTTGTTTTAATTTGCATCACTTGTCTTTCTTGGGTTTTTTCTCTCTTTGTTATTTTCCCCCCTCTTTTCCTTACATCTTATATTATTACTATATCTTTTCAATTGTTAAACTGTTTTTACCTCAACCCAGGAGTTCCTTTTGCACTTTTACCCTTTCAATTCTCCCCGCATCCCATCTGGGTAGGGGGGAGTGAGCAAGCAGCTGTGTGGTGGTCAGTTGCTGGCTGGGGTCAAACCATGACACAGGGACAATGGTTTTCATTATAATTTTATTTATCATAAACAAAGGACATTTACTTATATCCAAGGATCTGGATGGTCTAGATCCTACATTCTGAATTAATCACTTAATTGTGCACTAACCATTGGTACGCAAAAGTTGTTGATTTCCAGGGTAAAACTGGTGTCAGCAAGCAAGGGGAGCCTAAGAAAGAAACAGCCCTCACACAGTGTTCTCACGCAAATCTTTAAATGGTTTCTTCAGCCTTGCTGTCTGGCTTATCAGGAATCATTACATTGGCCAAATTAAGAAAGAACCAGGTGTGTAATGTCTCTCACTCTCTGCAGAGAACTGGGATTGCAGAGAAGGCAATGGCCACCCAACTCCATGCTTGCTCTGAGCCAGCAGATGAGGCTATTGCCATTCTACCAAGAATCCATTAGAGCTGTTGGCTTGCTAAATCAATCAGTATTATCTATTTGTTTATCTGTCATTCTTATAATTCCTGTTTATACAGGAATTATAAGAGAAATATTCAGGCATGCATTTTTTTTCCTTCTTTGTTCCCGCTATAATTCCTATAGCATCAACACCATATTAACAAGGATGAGGTTGGGGCTTTTATAGATTGCTGTCTGAGGAGCAGTATTCTTAATGCCTTGAAGATTTGTCAGAATAATAACCAGCAACCTTTAAAGTAAAATTCAAGTCTTGGAATCTGAATGTATTCATCAGTATGCTCTCTTGTGCTAATGGTAACAAGTGAGTTACATGCCTATGTATATAGAACTCGATTTGAGAACTGTCTTGGGACAAGCTAAGTTCACATTAGCTACTGCTTGAAGTGGCCGATATATTATCAAGATGTAACAGAGATAGCATTGCATGTGATGTCTGCATACACCTGTAAAGCATCTTTGCTACAGATGCTCCTCTCTGCTAGGCATTTGACATCCAGGGTGACAACAATCCACAGCATCTGAAATCAGATTTCCTAAGTGCAGGTGGCAGCTCAAAACTCCATAGAGATTGCTCAGATGAAGATGGAGTATCGGATACTATGGCCAGCTGGCTCCAGAGGCAATTTCTACACAAAGCAGGAGGTCAAGTGCAATCTTTTCTCCCTTCAAAGCAAAGTAGGTTTGTCTCTCAGGCTTCCACCCTCTATGACTATCACCCTAAAATTGAGAGCATTTTGCCCATGCCCGTGTATAGCATGAAATCTTGTAGGTATCAGCTAAGTCACTTCCTGACTGGAAGCTACATAAAGATGTGCAAAGAGACAACATGAAATTCAATGGTGAGCTGACCAAAGAGACAATCGCTGGTTCCTTATGATGTCCAAGGGTTCTGATACTCTAGTCCTGCTCAGTTTTTCTATGGTAGCTAAAAGATTATCACCCCATTGTCTGCAATGCCTTCTGAAATAAATTATAATTTTGCATGGATGTGACAGAATAAGTAGTGCATTTGCTCCTTAGCTTCCATAGCTAGAGCTCAGTATGAAATAGTAATCTACAGCATGAGCTAAAGCAGTAGCTTATGGACTGCTTTTCCACATTTTCCACAGCCCACAGAGTGTAGTTGAGACTCATTCACTCCCTTTGGTCCACTGACACCTTGAGAGAGGATAGAAGTACAATTACCATGTGTCATTGGAAGAGGACTGCAAGGTAGTCCCTCCAGCATGTCCTCCAGAGTGAGACCATACTTGGGTCTTAGCAGCATTCTTGGCTTTTCAGTGTTTCAGAAACTTGCCTCTGTGCCTCCCCTTTCCTTCTGCAGGACTTCCACCCGCAGGTCAGCCTGGATAATGCAGCTGAAGGGTGACCTGCACTGTGTGGCAGAACCAGCTGCAACACCAGGTAAGCCCTACGTTTCCAGCAGAAGGCAGGGAGAATTCTGGCTTTACTTTGGCAAGGTCCCCCAAAGTCAGGGACAGCTAGCAGGAAAGACCCATATCCAAGACACAGTCATTTCAGCATATGAGAGAAGTGCAACTACTGGCGCTGTATTTCACACAGCAGGATTTATCTTCCTGTGGGCATAACGTGAAGCACTCATGGCTATTTTAGCCAGGTGGGCTTCAGAAGACAGTGAAAAGCCCGAGAAGCTCTCCATGTGCAGATGTGGAAACAGTTTCTGTACCTGTCAATGTGCTTTGTCCATTCCTTATTAACATCTATTGGTAATCTCCTTCAGACATCAAATGAACTAGATAATGGCAGAGACTGTTTAGCCAAAGATCATCATTTGCAGTAACATTCACACTGTGCTCACTCTTGGGCTTCAGAGAGGCTTAGCCTGTTAAGTTGAATGGGGTAGGAGACAATCTCTTTGCTGACCTACACTGTATAAAATAAAATATAGTTGCTAAACTGGGATGGCTGACTTTGCTATAAAGGTCCGAGTTTCTCCTCTCCCTTCTTTGATAAATGAGTGTCATCAGAATTACTGTGCTCTCCTGAAGCAATTAGTCATTATTGGATGATAAAAAGTATTTATCAAAACTTCAGGTGCGGTGCGATTGATCTTCATTTGGGTTGGAAGGGTTTCCTTGCTGGATTTTGGAGAAGGAATCCATCAGTGGCAAGGACATCAAACAGAAGGCAGTAGGTATATCCTTGTCAGAGAGATATATGACTATGCAGAAATTCAAAAAGGAGCCAAGAAAGGCAGCTCAGTAGCAGAGGTGGCTACTGTCACCTGGCAAACTGTTGGGGTTTTGAGTAGGAGGTGGAAGGAACAGTTAACCAAACCACCTACACCTGGATCACCATAGCTTAAAACATGCACAGAGGAATTTTAATTAAAGGATTTATACAGCTGTGGAATCCTGAAATCCTCTGAGTAATGTGCAATGGACTGAGACCTTCCTGAGAACGGCTCTTCAGTATTTGCAACCTTAAAGACCTACAGAGGAGCTATTCGAATGGGATGTGTTTGATCCACCTTATTCAGAAATTCCAGCTTCAAGATACTTGTCTTCAAGGCTTTCTGGTGATCTAAATGGTTTGTGACTGGACATAGTGCAGAAGCTCTCTTTGTATGTTAACAACTCTTTCCATATACGAAGGAGGTTAATGTTTACTCAGGAAAGGCAGCCTTGCTCCTTGAAACACCGGTTTCCTCTTGCTATTCAATAATTCAAATACAAATAAATTAAATCCCCAGCTGAACTGGAAATACAGAACTATCAGTGGGAATTGCATTTGCAATCACATTCCTTCCTGGGGCAAATATTGCAGCAACAACACACTATACACCAACTCATTTTGACCATTCAATGAGCAGGCAATTCTTTTTTTCTTATCACTCTTTTTTTTTTTTTTTTTCCCCTACTCACTATTTATGTAAGGTAAAAGGGGCCAAATTTTGACTGTTTTTATAAAAACAGGTATAAATTCAGACTAATCTGGGTTACTCTGGATTAACAGTGGTATAAATAACAACAGAACCTGGCACAGTGTTTCCAAATTAATAAACCTAAATGTTTTTCAACTAATGAAATGGCTTGAATATGATCAAACAGGTTTTGCTTTTAATCTGTGAAAGAAAAATGTGTTTGCTTGACCTGTAAAGCAAGTTATGCCAAATTTGATCATGAAACAGTATTTATGGCTAATTTTTAATGCACTGAAAACAACTGAAGTGGGAAATGCTGATATACTAGTGTAACTATAACTGTGGAAATGGATCTAATGTAATAACTAAAACAAATGGGTGTAATGAAAGAATAAACCCATGGAGGTTGGTAATGCCTTAAAATGGTGTGATTTTGAGCCTAATGTGGGTAGGGGGGTGGGGATTAAAAAAAAAAGTCAGCAGCTACAGCATGTGGCAGAAGTCTTTGCTGACATTTGCAGAGCATTGTGTTGTGCCAGCACTGTTGTAAGAAGTCTCTGAGAACAAGAACATTGCAAAGTAATGAACTCTGGAGCTCAGTGAAAAAGAATTACACGTGTGTGGACATAAATGTGGTCAAGTCCACCATATTTCTATTGAAATTGGCATAACAACTGATTTTTAAAATAGGCTCAGAACCTTTCCCTTGGGATGTACTATCCCTTCCCATTCGCTATACTTGAAAAAGAAAAAAATTGTGTTGAGGACATGCATTTTTGACAGACAGCACATGTGATGGAGTGCTGACTTTGCGTATCTCTGAAAATGGAAGTAGTTGTACTGCAAAGTAAAACTGGATAAATTCAGAGATAAATTACTTCCACTGAGTGGTGTTTTGTTCTGTTTTTAAGTACTTTTTTAATGTTGCTAATAGATCTTCTTAAAAATAAATTATTTACAGAGACTTATCTTTAAAATACTACTAGAATTATGACTAGAAAACATATGAATCATTGCTGTTCGGTAGCACAATTAATTTTCGTTGCTATGTTTGTGACCTACTTACACAGACTGCAAACACTAATCTCACTGGATAATTAAAAGAGTGTAAATATCATTTGTCCAGTCCCCAATGATTTGTTTTAGAAATCCAATGAGCTCTCCATAGTAAACTCGCAGATAAGAAATCCTCAGTTACATATAGACTTTAATTATCACACACCACTAATGACTCTTAATACTTGGTTTCGTATTTTACACTTAGAATAATACAGACTGTATTTAACATGCAATTAAATATTTTCACCCATAAATTTATTTCCCTGACTCTAGCATTCTGATACAACAGGATGTGGATACACTGTACAAAACAGGCAAATATATGTCTTATATTTATTTAGTCTTGGATAAAATATTTGCAAAAATTTTGTTGATGTAGATGAGGTTTTCTTTTAAATTTACTACTGGCCTTCTAAACACAGATGTATACTTCAGGACTGGACCACAGAAATCGGGTGCACAATCAAGGAAATATTTGTGTAAACACCATCCTGATTCAGTGATAAAACAAAATTAGCAACCATCAGAAATCATACATATTAGTTGTGTGTATAATTAATTACACTGGGAGTCATAACAAATGGGAAGTGGTAATACAAATAGACTGAATGTTACAAGCACAGCAAATTGATAACAGAAGCAAAAGACAAGAAAAAAATCCTTGACAGTGAATGATAATTTTATGAAGTATAGTAAGAATGACAGAAATCCCAGCAATCCTATAAGCTTCTAACTAGCTAAAGATAGTAAATTTGTTAATAATAATGAAGAAAGAGAAAGCATTATTTAATTTTGGGGTCTTCTGTTGGAAAGAAACTGGATGACATACTTGTATAGCATGAAATGCTTTCAAATCTGCTAGTAAACCATACTTCCTTGTTATGTCTGTGTTAAATGGATAGATAAATATACCTTCTGTCCTTAAAAATACCTTTTCAAAGTATTCCAAAGATAGACCTTGAGTCCTGCTGCATGTTGGTTATTCAGTTATTTAAATTCAAAATAATTCAGTCTTTGTTAAATATACTATACATAGTTCCAAAGATAAAAGCTCCATGCTAGTAGTGCTAAAATTGTGGGAAAACCAGTAAATTCCAGGAAATATAAAGTTGGGGTGAAGCATGCAATGGCCTTCAATATGAGACCTCAACAGTGGGTGCTAAGACAGTTGTTTATGTGGTAACTTACTGTGCTGTTACCAGAATGGCATACGGTGTGTTTCATCCTTAACTATTCATTTTCTTCATCTACTTATAGAGTCCAGGTACCAAGCAATCACCATGTCAGTAACTTACGTACTTTACAACATTTTGGGTTTTCTTTAAATAACTGGACTCCATATGTGCTTTCAGTGTGAAATAAGACACCGTTTACCTCTATCACATGGATTTTTACCTCCAAACATGAGTTTCAAGACCTACCTTATAGTTTAGTGCAATTGAAAACCATGCAAACCTTCAGCAGAGAAACTGCTGAGAGCTGCTACTTGCATCTCCTCCTTTATCATGTATCATTTGCTCCTCCAATTCATACCAGTTTTCTGGTCCTCCCTACACTCTTTATTCATAGACTAGCTATGAGTGTTCAGAAACAAAAGCTAGCCAGCCAGGTCTAGGGACACAAGCCAAGGTAGGTGTGACATTTTTTACACTAAGCTTTCCACCTATATGTCACCAGCTAAAACCAGCTCAACTGAATAATGATTAAAATTTCATCTCTAAGATCTTCAGTGCGAAGGGACCAATATAGGAATCATTACACTGAATACACTGGACGCAGATTAAACTAAGAACTGGAAAAGGACTTGCTTCAGCTCCAGCTGGTGTTTTTACACTTGGAATTATTGTGGAAGAGGGGTTACCCTGTTCTGGACTGATGTTTATGTATACACAACATTAGACCCATCCACGGAACTCTGTATTTGAAAAATTTCTGGCCCTAAATCACGTTATTATTGTACTGTGGAATAATCTGCAGGTTCATCAGAGAGGCTGCAAATTACATGAACGTTGGAGGCCAAATCAGTTATCCCCGGGAGAGATATCCTTCTCAGACTGGGGTGGGGTCATATAGGCATAGTTGTATCTGCAGAAAGCTTTTCTTGTAGATAAACATGGGACTTAATTTTTAAAAAGCTATTATCTAATACTTCTAATTGATACTAATTTCTTTTTTAAATTGATGTTTGTAATTATTCTTATATATGCAAAACAGTCTATTTGCATAACATACAGAGTTACACAAAACACAGCAGCCTCTTTCCTCACTTTGTCATCTTCAGCGTTTCTTTTGTCTCTTTTTGGCTTTCTCCATTCTCTTTTTTTCCTTGATAGAAAAATTATTCTCCCTTATCATTCTTTCCTTACTCCCTCTTTTTTCTTTCCTTGGTTTTTTTATTCCTTTTTTTTTTTAATCTACTCCTTACCTACTTGTTTCTTCATTTTTCCAAACTGCATCCTCTTCCATGAGCTGAAGATATCCAGCAGCTGTCTTAGAATTCTGGCTGGCCTATCTACTAGTCGGTATCTGC
>NW_010131007.1:18427-34227 GCF_000699245.1 Pterocles gutturalis
AGAAGAGTGTTTCTCCTGCAATTGTTGTACGCCAGTCCCCAGATGCTCAGCAGTGTGATAAGGAACCACATTTCAGAAGTAAATGTAGTAAGTCTTGCCATAGTAGGCTCTTCAGATCCTAGGATTTTCTTTAGTAAGACTGATGGACATCATATATTAGCCTAGAAACCATTAACAACAATTGCAGATTAAAATACGGTGACTAGGCTTCATCCTGTCTCCACAGTGCACCACCCTCAGCGTTCCTCATCTCCAGGACATCTGTTCCCAGCCACTCTGCTCCCATAAATCTCCCTGTCATCCTTGTCTTTCTGTCCATCATGAGAGGTGACATTTAGACCCATTTGCACTGCCCTGTCATGTTCAGACCATCATGAGCTAATAAGAACAAACAGGCAAACCCTGCAAAGATGCTGACATTCTTCCACCCCTAAGCTGAAGTGAATGCTATTTGGCCAATGCTTGCTCTCGTCATAGCTCTAGCAAGAGTAAACATGCAGATGCTGAGTCGAGACAGTAACAGCCAACACATGGAAATTGCCATCAGAGGCTGTTCTGAGAGAGAAAACTGACTGCAAGTGACACAAAGAAATCTGAAAAGGGATTGCATGCAATGAGATTATCCTCAGCTGTGACATGCGGCATGTCTAAAGTTAAAAAAAAAAATCTATTTTTGTACAATTTTCTCCTACATTCAAATAATTATTTTAGCAATTGAAAAATGCTTTACCACCTAGATGACTCAAAACTTGGCAAGCAGGTTTTCTTTGAACTTCCTAATTAAATTAGTTTTGGGTAGAATGCAAGCACAATAAATTCCAGCTCTAAAGGTCACATTTTTGGAAACATTATAAGCCACTTAACAACAGAAGCTTAGAAGGAGAATGCTTTCTCAGCCTTTATGACTGCCTCGCAACGCTGTAATAGCACTGGGACAGCACTATTGCTGTAATTAAATATCCCTTGCAACAGCCTGGAGAAGCGGAAACACTCTGGACATCTAAGACACATATCAGAGCAACACCCTTGGGACTGAGATGTGCATAAGGGTTAACCCCTTCTCAAGCATTGTAATGTGACAGCATCAGCTCCCACATATATAGCTCAGCCAATAAGCTTGTATTGAGATAATGACTGAATTTTAAAATTTTATTGGTCAAAACTTTTCTACTTATGGAAGAAGGAATTCTTAAAGCTGTTTGTTATAGGATTGAGGAGATTTAGCTTTAGCCATTTGAGACTGTTCTCCTCCTCACTCTTCTGTGGTGGTGTAGTTTTACACAACACTGCTCGCTCACCTTCTCCCTTCCCCTCCTGGGACAGGGCGAGAGAATTAAAGGGGTAAAGGGAAAAGAGACTCATGGGTTAAGATAAGAACAATTTAATAACTAAGCTATAATAATATTCAAAATAATAATAATAGTAGTAATATGTATACAAATATGCAAATAGGTGATGTACAGTGCAACTGCTCACCACCCGATGACCAAGGCTCAGGCTGTTCCCAGCTAATGATCCCAGAGCAGGGAGAGTCCCGAAACTGCACTCCCAGAACAGAGATAAGAGCGTGAGTGTCTGAGAGGCCGGGACGGCCCTGGGAGAGGTGACCCAGAGGGAGACAACCCAGAGCAAGAGAGAGGACCTCCACACAGATCCTCATCTATATACTGGCCATGATGTGCATGATATGGAATATACCATTGTCCAATTTGGGTCTCAATCCTAAATCTAAGGTTGAATCCTAGGCTAGTAACTGGGGCTGTGCTCCCTCCCAGATTCTCCTGCACCTGCAGACACTGGCACAGCAGAGAAGCTGAAAAATCCTTGGCTGTCCTGTCAATGACTACAAACATCAGTATGTTATCAGCCTTCTTCTCAGCACAAATCCAAAACACAGCCTCACACTAGCTACTATGAAGAAAGTTAACTCTGTCCCAGCTGAAACCTGGACATGTGGTTACACTTTCAAGGGCAGAGAGAGTAGGATGGGATGTGTGTCGTGCCATAATCAAACCAGCAGGTACATTTCCAGTGACAATACATATGGGGTGGAGGGGTGGCAGAGACACACACAGGCTTCCCACCGGACATAAGCAGCTTCCTAGGCAGAATGGAGAAGCTGGCAGACCAGGAACATCCAAAACTGTCCCAGCTGAATCCTCCTGAGCCTGTCTGTCAGGGTCTCACCACCACATCTGTTTCACAGTAGAGAAAACAGCTACTCGGATACTGCTCTCTGTCTTATTAGCTACAGGTTCTTTAAGAATGAATCTGAGAGCAATAGGTACATATCCATATGCACTATGAGCTTCTGTGCTCTCCAAGAATTCTTTGGTGAGAAAAGGTAATGCAAACTTTAGGAACTGCTCACTCCCATAAGTCACATTTTACTCTACGGGAATAAACTTGTATACAGTCACACAATAATTATAATTAAAAATATAGAAATAACATAGTTT
Organism: Pterocles gutturalis; assembly: GCF_000699245.1. Classification (NCBI taxonomy): domain Eukaryota; kingdom Metazoa; phylum Chordata; class Aves; order Pterocliformes; family Pteroclidae; genus Pterocles; species Pterocles gutturalis. The sequence continues at coordinate 20,887 of NW_010131007.1, forward strand.
CTACAGTGTAAAAAAAACCCCAAAACCAAACAAACCCAAACAACAAAAATAGCTAAAGGATAAATCAAAGGAGTAAACGAAATACTTTGTTGGCCTTCAGGTTTATGTGGACACCATGGCTGATTCAAGACTTGTGCACCACCTATGTTGTGCCTGACTGCATCCAGGACAGTTTTTGTGTACCTTTGTCAAACAGCCACCATTTTGGCTGATAGCAAGTTTGGTTCTTAACCAAAACTGGAAAAAACTGCATAGCTTGCACACCAAAGTGTGACAGTAAAAGGTATGAGAATACTACACTCTCTGTAGAAATAACATAAAAACACATTTAGAAAAGTAGCTTTCATATTTCCTTGAGATATGCAAGTTCATTCTACATATCTCTATCCCACAGCAGCTTGAATCTTCTAGGAATATTTGCTTTTGTGGTACCTCCCTTCCTGACCAACACTGGAGGTTTTCACTATGCAAGCAGAAGTTTTTAAAATCTGAGCTTGTAAGCTAAGAAGTTTAGCTGAGAGCTACAACAGTCATCCTCTCTGGTTTGGGCATGGATGACATTGTATAATTCATACTGCCCAGTGAGTAATACTTGTACTGACTTGCTGCATTGCATTTCATGGCTTGTATTATACTGTGGTTTCAAATACAAAAAGAGTGGGATTATACTAATGTAGTAAGTTTGTTTCTACATGTTTTAAAAATTAGCATTTGTTGGATTGTTTACAGCTTATTTGTGCATTGTAATGTATTCAACACTCAACATGTGATTTAAGTTGCAAACTCCAATGCAGTATGTCTACATGCTATAGAAATGCAGAAAATTTCCTCACGCCCTCCCCCCGCTACATAGTCATACTTCTTATGTCTGCCAGATGGTGTGGAGCAAATTATTCTAGCACTCAGACCATGCGAATTTTAAGCAGATGAATATAACAGTCTGCACAGCACTTTGTCTTCTTTTATCATTGGCTGTGGTGCTAGTCTGTTTGATCACACCCCAGAACAAACATATCTCATTAATCAGTGTTTTCCTTTTCTTTTGCCTTGTCGGCTTTTTCCTTTCCGTTCACTTTTGGATAATTTTTTGGGAAGATTTTTTTTAGAGGGAGATAATTTTTTCTGTCTGTTTGGTGCTTTTATTTAAAAGTGAATTTAGCTTTAAGAAAAAGTGCCAGCTTGATAAAACTGAGAAATAGTGCAGTTCACATACAAATGAAACTTGCCCTGGACATCTATGATGCAAGTTATCCACTAGTAATCCACAGCAATTTACACTTCTATAGTTGAAAGGGTAATGTGATTTAAAATCCATGTACCTTACATTACTAGGACTCTTACTGAAACTGTCATTGAAGGTTCTGAATTATGCAGTTCGAATATAGTTACTTCACCTCAACTGTCAGCGACATCAGCCAAGCACTAATTCAATGACGTTGCTTAATTCACTCTGCCATGACTGAGCTGGTCTTGAAGCACTCCTGACATTTTGTTTTACTTTCAGTTCACAGAGTCATAAAAATATTGGTCAGAAGGGACTTTTGGAGATCATCTGGTCTAACTTCCTGTGTGACTTGGGAGTCTTGCCAGTGCAAGATCAGGTCAGCCATGGTTTTATCTCTGTGAGTCTTGAAAAGCCCTGAGGATGGAGATTTCACTGTGTCCCTGGGGAAACAAAGGTATGAACCTGCTCCAGTGCTGCGCTGTCCTTCTAGCAAATCCAAACCTCCCAAACGGAAATTTGTGCCCATTGTCCCTTCTTGCATTGCTTGTTACTATGGGGAAGAGTTTTACTCCATCACCTCTGTGACTCCCCTTCAAGCATTGCAGGCTGACAATAGATCGCTGCTTAGCTCTTCTTTGCCAGAGTGAACAAGCCCAGCTCCCCCATTGCTCACTGATGGCCAACGACCAACTCCTCCTCCCTGATGCCCCAACTGTCTTGGTGGCCCTCATATCGACCCTCTCCAGTTTGTCCACATGCCCTTCAAAGTTGAACACAGACTCCAGATATGCCCTTTCCAGTGCACCTCACCAATAGCGTCTGAACGCATCGCCCTCTTCCCAGTTGCCTTAAGAAAATGGGTACTGTTTAATACAGTTGGCTACTGAGTTCTTACAGTAGTTTTCCCGTACTAGGACTTTGAATCATGAAGACCTATGGTTCTTAAGAGAACTACTGTTGAATATACAGCTTTTGGTACAGTCTTGGCTTTGCTTATTGACAGTACTGGGGTTTCAGGAAGATCATTCCAAGAGGAAGTTTATCTGGTAGCATAAATCCTCCTCCAGATTAAGAAGGGAGGGTAACTAAGTTATTTTTGCCCACCAAGGTACCATCACTTGAGCACATTTCAAATAAATATAGAGCAAAAGTATCGTTCTTTGTTCTGTTGTTTTCCCTAATAAGCTCTCTGATGGGGATGGGAAATAGCTGGAGGTTTGGGGATTCGAAGTGGGTGGGTGGGTGGATGAGATGGGGTGGAATGCTAATTTCAAGAGCTAAATTTAATCATGTGGTAATTTTTTGCTACACAATAATATGTGCATATTTCTGTTGGTGAAGACCTACCCAGAAATATAGAATCCACACTGGGAAGAAGTCTGAGGGTTGAAGGTACAAGAACACTGTAATAAGTAATAAAGAAACCCTTACTTATCTCATTTTCAAAATTAGAAGACTTGTTAATATTCCAGCACAGATCTGATTTATGGAGCTGTTGGCAATAGCAGATCTATTTGAATTTAAATGAAAGCTGATGGAAGAAATAAAAAATACTGTGCTGGTATCCATGTACGGTACCTATTGAGAAATGGGCAGGAAGGAAGAGGCACTGAGAGCAGCATTAGTGCAGACAGGGATGTATTGCATCACAGGAGCCTTGAAAGAAAATATGATGAAACTCAGAAAGCTGCATTCACTGAACAACAGCAAAGTCAGAATTCAGGCTAATGCTTAGTTCTGATCTTGACTCAGCCTAGGGTAATTAGATATATGTTGTATTTAACACTAGGAATTTTTCTCTCCCTGTTTCTTCTTTCTTATTCTCACCTGCCTCAATGACAAAGTCATAGTTGCATTCTACAAACCATCTGGGCTCATCTCCTGGGAAATGTGTGACATTGTACCTGGAACATATGGCCACTTTGCACTTTCACCAACCAAAGTTTCACCTAAAGCCTCCTCTCTTAATTTGTTCTATTTCTTCCTTTCCTTCTGCATTTTTGTTTTTCCTCCAATGGAACATTAGCTATGCTTTTTTCTCCTTTGCAGTTTAGAGTTGATTTCTCACCACTGGTAACTTGCAAATTATTTTTAATCGAAAGTAAATGTTGGTGTGTGGGAGTACATACACAGCCTAACCAAGCCCATGCATGCGTACAGGACAGAGGAAGACTGCTGAGAACAGACAGGGCTGTGTAGCCACGAGCAGTATATATGTTAGAACATCAGGATAAAGGGGGAACAATGGGCAAGAAACAAGATAATTTAGTCTGAGGTTTGCAATTCCTCACCAATGTGCTGATGAAGACATGTGGTGGGTTAACCTTGGCAGAATGCCAGGTGCCCACCAGGCCCCTCTATCACTCCCCCTTCAGCAAAATAAAGGGGGAGAATCAGATGGGTCAAGACAAAAGCAGTTTAATTAAAGCAAAGGCCAGGGCCATGCACAGAAACAAAAGGTAAACAAAGATGTTATTCTCTACTTCCCCTCAGTAAGTGATGTCCAGCCACTTCCTGGGAAAGCAGAGCTTCAGTATGTGCAGCAGCTGCTCCTGGAGACAAACACAGTAACAAATGTCCTCCTCCTCCTCCCTGCCCTTGGCTGTTATGGCTGAGCTGATGTCACATGGTATGGAACAGCCAATCCGGGTCGGCTGCCCTGGCTCTACCTCCTCCCAAGCTGTGTTACAAACACCCTGCTGGCTGCCAGGGGGACACTCAGCACTGGGAGGGCTACTCCAAACTTGCACATTAGATGTTTGGCAGGATCTTTAAGCCAAAAGAGGGTGATGCCTACCTTTCCTTTAAGTGATTTGTCTCTCAGTCTTACTTCCTGTGACTCTTCCATCTTAACTTAAGCCTTTGAGAAACTCTGAGAAGAGGCTCTGTTCAGAAGGCTGAATTTTTCTTCACCTTCTTTCTGTTTCTTCTCTTTCTCTTGTAACTGTTAGCTCTCATGCTCCTCTGTCCCTTTACCACTACTGTTTTTTCCCTTGGCATTCTTATCTTTTGTACATCCTGCTCTTTTTTCCTTCTCCCCCAGGGGAACAAAATGTTGGGGCTGATACAAGCCTAAAGAAGTAGTATTGCTCCAGGGACCATCCAGATGATAGGCATGAGCAGAACTGGATGATTTTGTGAATGTAAGAGTGCATAGGACAAACTAGAGGTCAAAACTGACGCCAATCTCAATCTTAACTATCGTGAAGTTAGGGTAGAAGAGTGATTTGTTGTTGAGATATGACAAAACAGATTATGAACATATCTCTTAGTTATTTCTTAGTATTAACTACTGAGAACATTTTAATTCAGTAGTATTAATCACCATGGCATTGGCCACAGGTGGCATTTACTCTCAATCAGAATAAAGATGGGAGATGCTGTAGTTATAAATAAAGCTCCCATAGACCACCTGCAGAATCTGCACTAGCTATTGTTCAGTGGTATTCTTAAAGCACAAAGCAGCAAACCTCTCCTAGATCCATCCTGGGGATTACAAGACATTACTACCCTCAGTTTCCTAGCAATGTCCCTCTGCTCGACTGTTAATACTTCCCTGCTACCCTAATCTTCCAAGAAAGCAATTTATGTAAGTACTGCCTAACTCATTTCTGTCCAAATGAGAAAGGTTAACTTAAAACAACTCACTGTTAATGCTGCTTATTTGACAAAAGTAGATCAGAAAGCTTATAAAAACTACACCTATGGGAAAACTTTAGAGTTAAAGGATGTGTAGGAGTGATATTAGAGCTTTCTGTTGCATGAATGTCTATCAGTAGACAGCCAACAGAGCTGCTCCAGTGCTGTTGTGGTTACTTTAGATTTATTTTTAAGTGTCAATACACTGTTTAAAAGATGAGCACATAAGATTTAACATCCTCCACAAGGTCCCCAGTGTTTCAGCACTGTCTTGGAGGGTTTGAAACATTTTTTCCTACTTTATTGTTCCTACAGACTAACACGCTTTGCTGTAGGATATTTCATTATTTTTATAGAATATTTGGTGCTGAAGATTCAGTCCTTACTGCATCACTCTCCCACGCAGGGTGCTAAGCAGCGCTGCTTTCTTTTAAAAGAAAGAAAATTCTCTAGGATTCTCCACTACAAAATTGCGCCAAGATATAAATTAATTTGCACTAGAATCTACAGAAAAGTAAAGCTAATGTTAAATATCTGAATATTCAGGCAAAAAATACTGAATAAATGTTTTTCTAAGAACAGCTAATAATATTAATGTAAATGTATCCAAATCAATCAGGATGTAACTTTAATGTAGGATCAGTCATCTGGTACGGGAAAACACATGTCAAAAAAATCTTTTACAAGAACATACACAATTCTTTAGTCCTGATCATCCAAATATATATTCAAGTACCAAACTTTACTCACTATGAGCAGTGTCAGGCTGTTATATCATGGATTTTCTTCAGGTGACCTGGCAACTGACACAGTGTCCTGTCTCTGGTTGCTTGGTCTGTTGTCCTTCTTGGGAAACTAAACAGTCTAAGAAACTGCTTTTATGTTGTTGTTGCTAGGCTATATTTTTGGCCATATCAGTTTCACAGCCTGATGCACTGCATGACTACCCAAACAACCATGACATAGCATGGTACTGCAGAAATGGGACTGAGCCATCAGGATTGGGAAGGTCAGGGACTGCTTAAGTAGTGCTACAGCACAGTCTCAAAAAACCTCATTTACTCCCATAAACTACTTGCTGCACGTTAAATATAACAGAAAACTGTGCTGTGTGTTACATATGTCATGTAGCATAGCACAGACAGAAGGTACTTCAAAAACGTTAAAATTGTAGAAGAAAGCACTTCTTTACCTGTGATAACCTTAATTCTCCTTCTGTTCTTATTATAGTAGTATTACAGTATTAGTACAGTACTGCTATAATAGTAGTATTACACATTCATATAGTACATGAAAATACTATACACAATGCTATACAATTCTATACAATACTCTACACAATATAGTAGCATTACACATTCATAGAAGACAAAAAGAAGTTTGAACCAGCATTGCTTTATTTGGGCCATGCAGGCTGCACAACACCTAACAAGCACAGATGAGTCCCAGTCCTTTTCTGGCAGCATCTCCTACAACAAGGAAATGTTCACTGACATGATGGAAGACAGGGGCCAAGAAAATTAAGCCTGAAAACAAGATGCTGCCTTCAGAACAAATTATCTTCTTTGCAGTCTGGGCCCAAAGAGTCTGAGCCAGGCTATGGCAACAGCAAGCTCCTCACCATCCTCTTTCCCAGTACTTACCTGATATGGGCAGAAAGCAAACACTTATATAATAAATCTAACCTGCACATGTATAGATCAACCATGCTGTGTGCTTAGGGCAGGCCCAGTTATAAGACAAGAAAGAGGTCATACATATGGCTTTCCTTTATAAAGGCAGAATTGTGTAGAAAACAAGGTCACATCTACTCTAAATAGAAAAACAAGGGCATTAATCTCCACCCCTCAAAAGAAACCCCCCAAAACTTCTTTCAGCTCCTTTAGGACTCTTACTGGTTTTCAGATTATGCGAAGGTTGTTACTCCCAGCTGTAAGCTAGGGATAGAATGACACACACTAACAAATAACCTTACTTCCACAAGGCTGGGGCTTTATGGTAATAAGTTGTCAAGAGGGAGGTTACACAGCTGCAGAAGTTTAAATCCACTTTCAGTTTTTTCACTGGCTGCTGCAGATTTTTCTGAAAGTGTTTTTTTATCACAGTTGGGAGAAAATGTTTTGATCATCTGGGGAAAGAATAGAAGACCATCTGTTAAAAAACTGGGCCCAGCTGGGCAAGGTACGATTGTTAATGTTTATGGTTTGTTACAAACTATTTCTAGGACATCACGGATTTTTAGTTTGTATAATTTTCTACTGCTATTTTGTTAAGTAGTCTGGAACTTATTATGAGGATAAGGATTAGTATTTACCACTTTAGATGTCAGTAACCCATGAAGTAGAGGTTATTAGATCACCTATTTAACTGCTCACTAGATTTTTTGTAATCTTAGCTTGTTGAAACTGTGTATGCTCTATACAGATAGCAGAAACTAAGCAAATACATTTCCTAACAGTTAAGCAGATACTCAGAGTGAAGATATACCACTGGCAGTTCTAGCATGCCTAATCTTAGGCATGAATATGAATGTTTTACAGATTGTATTAAAGAATTAAAAAAAATCTTAAGGAGCTGTTGTAATTGATTCGAGTCACAAGCGGACAGTTAAAAAAATCGAATCAAAATTTATTGAATCGGAAGAAGCAAACGGGCACTTGGCGCGCGAGAGTCACCGCTCCCCAAAACGCGCGCCGAGCACACCACCGACCCGCTTATATAGGCTTGGTGTTACATAACCGTCGCTAGGCAAGAATCAGAAAGTCACCAATCAACGCATGACAACACATGGCACCATTCCCGCCACGTTCAGGATTGGTCCAAATGGACCAATGGATGGTCTTAAATACTGTCCAACCAGTTGTCAAAATTGGCGTCCAATCAAATGTGCAACTTCTCAATCTCTGCTCTTGCCTCAAGCTCAGGCTTCTCACTCCCGGAGTTTCCAGAATGTTCCATGGCTCCTACTCAGTGTCTAGGGTTACAGTTCCTCTGTTCAATGGCTCGGTCTAAGGGGCAGCTGCGTTCAGTCCTCCGTTTGCCCGTCTTATAACAGGTAACAGCATTCAACAGCAACAACAGATAACAGTACCAACCTTTACAAAAAAAACTACTTCACTTCAGTTACATGAGGATCGTAGATCCGAACATTAATTTTTAATCTCCGACAATGGTAACATTGTCTCATATTCACACGAATCACTGTTGTTTAATATACCACAGAGCAAATGCAATAGTGAATAAGAGATGATTGTATTCAATACAAAAAGGATAAAAATATATTTATTTATGTAGTATCTTTTTTCCTTCCGTCCAAGTGAAAAACCTGCAAAGAAAATGCAAGAAGGAATCAGACCTTGGCAAAAGAAGTGCTAACTGAAAAACTTGCGTTTGCTTTTCTTCTAGTATTCTAGCACAAGATCAAACAAGTTTGAAATTGTGGTTTCCTCTGACTTTAAACAGTTCCCCATTAAATAGTTACTACTCCTTAAAAACACCTTATGTTTAGGGAGCTTCTCTCAAGATTTCAGACTCGGCCTAGAAAGCAGTCAGACTGTAAGGAGCTTAAAAGATAAGCTGCCTTCACAGACAACATACTAGCCTGTAGTTTCAGATGTTTCCAATCACGGAAGGTATTATAACAATGCCACTTTAACCACCAAGATCTAGAAGTTACCAGAACAATGTTTAAATTCAGTGTATACTAGCTGTAAATTAGATGTATAACCTAATTTACTCAAGGGTGATATTTTCTGTTTACCCTGTCTCTTCAGTTTATAGTCAAAGTGCATAATGAATATTTGCTCCTGCAACGTTTCCCAGAGGGCACTACAGGTGACCATGAGGCCTTAGCAGACAACTGAGGGGCTCAGAATAGCAGCCGGTTGTCTACAACAATATATTTCCTTCTGAAGAATGTGGTTTGTTCTAAAAAGTGATCTGTCATTCTGGTTAATGTTCTAGTAGATACAACAACTGCACTGTCTCTCTTCTTCTCTTTTTTTTTTTTTTTTTTCCTTTATAAAACTTTACCAAAGCCATTCAGACCTCTCTGACCGGCAGACTCAGTTACAATGGTGTGTTCTATACGGGATAACATTTAATAACCCTTCACAAAATTCAGGTAGTGCCTGTATGGCTGATAAAGTTTGCTGTCGTGGCAATACTGCTGTTGCCATGCTGGCTTCCTACAGCATACTTCCCAGAGCAATTCAAAGTGTTGATTTATATATATTTGAAGTGTTGCAAAGTTTAGCTTCTGTAATTACAGAGAAGCTGCCTCTTTTCTTCACTGCAGAAATTGAGATCAGTTCATGTATTCATCTTCATATTTTTAAATTTGAAAAATGTGGAAGTCTGACATTTTTAAACACACTCTGATTGTGGGTTCTTGTCTCAAGTATTCTTTCTCTGATGATATGACAGAACATGAGGATAAGATCCATTTATTTACAAGGGCTTGGTGGGGGAGGACAGAATGAGAGCTTGTCTCTGATGAGCATTTGCATTTAAGGCTCCCATATAATTTTTAAAGGGTAGTACCCTTTTTAAAATATATATTGTTTTAAAACAGTGATTGCAATGATAATTATCATAAATACTTTCAGTTTTCATATTTTAAAATAAATTTGTAGGAAATTATTTAATATAATGTTTTGTAGATTTGTAAAGAATATGGATTAGACTTGTTTTTAAAAAGCAAACTATTAGAAAAACATATTGGCAGCACAAGTGTGGCCATAGCATTGGGAGCATATAGACTGTAGTTTAGGGTCTACCGCAAGCCAGCTAGCCATAAAAAAAATATGTACTACAGAGGCTTTAGGGCTCTAACACACAAGCTTTAGGAGATTTAACCTCCCATAGCTGTCTTACAGCTCTGCTCATTATTATGGCTTGCATTGCAGCAGCAGTTTATGGTTTGACTTCACCATCTCCTGTTTTAACTTCAGCCAGTGAAGAAAGTGTGTTTCAACTAAGATGCTAGGCTGGACTCTCTTTTTCTGCCCTTTATAGATCTGGTAATCTCTGGCAAAGGGGTGAAGCAATTAGCCACAGTCAATAATATCCTAAACTGTGACACTAGACTTCTCTGTCAGAAACCTCACCTGATCCAGGGTAGCTCTTTGAGTTATTGAATTATGGCTTGTCTAAGACCCATGTTTATTCTTTTGGGGAGAAGGCAATGTACAACCAGAAAAAAAAATATTTTAGAGATACTGTTATTCTCTTAAATCATTGTTTCATCTGTAAATGTTAATGCTCATTTCAGCCCAAATAGCATAGTAAGTTATTTTGCCCATATCAAAAGCAGAGTAATATTCACTCGAAATTGGCTAAGAGGATTTTGATACCAATGAGAAGACTTTTTAAAAAATAAGGTTAAGAAATGGAGAGTAGAAGAATAGATAGTCAAATGGCAACTCATATATAAATATCTCCTGTTCCAGTAATCTAAGATTTTCATTTTTACAGATGGATATAAAAGACTGGGGGGGAAGGCGAATAGAAAAACTTCTTATTTAACAAATGCCTTTGAAAAGGCAGAAAATATGCTTAAATATGCCCTATTTTACACATTCCTTTCATCCTTCAGGCTTTTGACGTAATGCTTATCACTTTGTCATTATGTCAATTTGTGCTTCCCAATTTTTTTTCCTCTGGCTTCATTGTATATTTAGGCTATGATCCTGTGAACACTTACCTACATGCTTAGTTTTGCTACTCTTAGTAATCTCTTTGAAGTTAAAAGGATTATTTGCATTAGCAAAATAAGGCATGTGTGTGCTTGCAGGAATGAAGGCGTTACACTGTAACCTCTTTAGGATGGGACCAGATCATTTATTATGCAGTCATATAGCTCAAAGCATGGTTGGGTGGAGGATGAGTTTAGGAGTTTGCAAAGCATTGTTAACAGAGTGAACTTGCATGTGGGAGCATAGCACTCAAGTAGCTGCTTACCCCAACTAACACACAATCTTCTTCCCTTATTTTTTGCGTTTGTTGCTGAGGTATAGTCTAAGATCTCATACCTGCTCTTTTTTTCCTACCTCCTAAAGCAGAAACTTCCCTGGTGTTGGCCATGTGGTAACCTGGAGCAAGACCATAAGTAGCTTTATGCTGCTGTGCATAGGGAGAAGCCATCAAGATCTGGAATGTACAGCTGCAGAGCTCTTCAGGCTCCTGTTGTTCGACACTTGCCGCCTTCTGAGAACAGCGCAGCAGTAGCTGCTCATCCCAACTAATGCATGTAATGTTTTTATCTTCTTCCCCTGTTTTCTCACTTTCCAGGGACACCTAGCCACTACTTTTTTTTTCCCTCCCTTCTCCAAGAATCTAAATGTGTGTTATTCAAACACTCTTTTTCAATAATCATTTGCTCTTGTTTAAGACAGCCATAGCTTACAATCCACTTGAGGAGATGTGTAGAAAGACTTCCCTTAGCTGCATTCTGAGAACACAGCTCTGTGTACACTACCAGAGCATCAGAAAAAATAAGCTTGATATTTGGGATAAAGAAATACTTGTACCCTGTAACACTTATCCTTTGGTAACCTCTGATATAGATATTCCAGTGCTTCTTGTAATATAACTTGAAAAATTACTTCCAGTTTCACATGGAAAGCTCAAAATCCAGTTTTCCAGGAATATTTATTTCAGTTGATAACTCTAAGCAGACAAACGTTATTTTTACTACAATAGCATTTGGAACTCCACAGTTGAGCTGTGGGTGCAATTTTGTTATATTATCTAAAAACCAGGGACAGAAATGCTCTTCTACTAAAAAACATACTCTAAGGACTTGTCTAATGAGCTATTTTAGTAGTTATACGGATGTAATCCCAGAAAATCTTCGGAACACAAAGCTATGGACAAACATTCGCTCGCTGATCTGGCTGTACTTGTGGAACAGGTCACTGCTACCAGATGATCTTTCCTGACCACTTCTGTATTTGTGAGCTGAGCCATTTATGCGAATGCTCCCTTGCTTTCACAGTCAGAGTTAACAGGAATTTCTTATTTAAAACATCTGAACTAGCCCAACTCCCTTGACTGAAATGCTTAGGGAGTGAGTGCTCATGCAAGTAGCAGAGAAAAGGTGGTGGTAATCTCTGTCAGAAGGGCTGTGAAGAATGACGGGGAGCAAGCCTTGCAAAGCGCAGGTTTTTCAACAAATGTACCTAGATGAAGAGAGATACCAATATGATGGTAGTGCTTTTAACTTCTGTCTTAAAACTACCTGTCTACGGTATACATTTAAATCACTACAGTGGTGCTGAAAGAGCATGAAATAGACTGTGAACGGAGAAGGGAAGGAATAGATAACTGAATATGCAGTTGTTGATTTTATCCAAATAGCTGTCAGAGTATCAAGAACAATGCCTCTTGCCTTTCCAGAAGCTCTTAGAGATGGGCTTTTATGAGCTGTGCTGAAGTGTCAAGGGACTGCACTGAAAGGCGAGGCTGCTGCTGAGACATAGTGCTGGGACAGAGCAGAAAAGGCTGAAGGAAGTCGTTATGTGAGAGCAGAGGCTGATCACTCAAGCACCGAGCGTGCTTCTGACCTGTAGATGTGGTCATTAGAGGCATCTCACTGCCTGACTTCTTCTGCCCAGGCTCATCTGCGCCTTCAATTAGAGGACAAATTCCATTTGTGTGGATGGTTAATCCAGCTCTTAAAGGCTGTGGGGGTGGCAGGAGATGGGGAACAGAGCTCAGAGCACAAGAAACAACTCTGAGGACCAACTCTTCTGGACCAGGCTTAAGCCTGCAGAGTTCTGCTGACAGTTACGCAGGCTGAAGTGTGAAAAATAACTAATTATAGCTGAAACTGTTCAAGCAAAACCTAACTGTAATGAGGAAATGGCACTTGAACTCACGTGTTCTGTGTCAGTTCAGCAATTGTGTTACTAAATGCCATTGCAGCCATGCTCATGCTTACAAGGCTTTGATGTAGTAGAACTGAACAGGTGAACTGGTGTTTGTGTTACGAACCTCGAACCAATCATCTCACATAGACACATCAGACAAACTACGAGAGAAACTGGCAAAAACCGGGAGCTGTGTTTCTGGGTCTTTGAAAGACCGGTACATTTTTCCTCATGAAATACATGGCCATGAATACTTATTGTTGGCACGTGAGTAGTTAAATGCTATATGTGCTTTGACAGCACGTTGCTTTACCACCCCTGGTTTTCTCATCTTTCTTCTGCTACAGATGACTTGGGACAGATTGCCTTTATCCCCGCGCAAAGCTAACGTGCGCAGGGAAGCCTGTCACGGCCTAAGGCAGGGCTCGCCGCGGCAGTTACCCTGGTTTACACTCCCTCTGTGCAAACGCCAGCCCCAGCGCACGCGTGCCCGCCCGAACGGAAAGCAGTGAGCTAAAGGGGCTTTTCTCGCGGGGCACCGACAGCGGCGGCCGGGTTGCCAGGCCCCCACGGGGCTGCTCTGCCGCCCCCCGACCCCTGTTGCCC
>NW_010131008.1:0-26331 GCF_000699245.1 Pterocles gutturalis
GTAACCGAAAGGTTGCAGCTTCACAGATGGCGACAGCAGCGTGTGAGGCCGCACCATGAACTGGATAATAATAAAATGAGTACAAAGTGTAGTTGATGCAGGACAATAAAATGAGTGTGCTAAATCACAACTACTTACCTTCTTATATAGTTGATTGCTAAGGCCTTTAATTAATTTGCTACAGAGAACATGAAAGAGGAGTGGCCGAGGTAATTTGCTGGATACGTGGGAATTACCTGGACATTCAGGTAGTTGCTTAAGGCTCTGATTCTTGGGAGATTTGGTAGCAAAATCTCACAACACTCCTGCCCCCCCAGCTGAAGGCAACAGGAACCACAAATCCAAGCCTGGAGTCATTTACACTCAATGTTATCAATATAAACCAAAATAAGTGGCAGTTTGTTGTAATACATCGACCTGTGACTTTCATTTGTCTTGGGAAGGCTGATGTGGGAAAGCTTATCCACCAAGAAATGGTGGCTGCTTCGGTTCTCCTGGGTTCAAGGCAAAGAGAGCAACTGAGTATATGGGCCTACACTGATGAGCTCTGCCTAATTTCCAGCGAGTCAATCTAAAGTCAGTCCATCTCCAGTGAACCGGGTCATCAGCAGTGACCTCTCCGGGAAGAAGGGCCTCTGATGCTGAGCAGCTAGTGGACTAATAAAGAAGTGAAGGCACTTTCCATTTCCCCTTCCGGGGCATAGTACAAGTTGATTAGGAACACTAAGACGATTACCTCTGCTTTGTGTTCTCTCTCAATTATGCCCTAATTAATATTGATAAAAATCTGGCAAAGGCAGCTTTAAGTAGGCATTTCCTAGCCTGAAATCTGTAGCTGTTAACCCACATGGTACAGAAATCTTAGAAAAAAATATAATCAGTCAAGGAGCCTCTTCCTGCAAACAGCATCTTTGGTCCGGCTAATTAAGAAGGGCTTTGGCATGATGGCTTATTTTAGGAACGTCTCTTGGCTCTGGGAACTTGGTTATTTATGCAAGCTCTCCAGGCAGCAGGCTATCAGCAATTTTTAAACAGTAATTGCCTCAAGAAAACCCCAAAGAAGCGGAGCAATAAACTTTTGAGACCCTTGACCAGGGCGTGGGGGCAGTTCCTCCCCAGCCCCTCAGAGCCGTGTCAAACGCGGTTACAAGCTACTGAGAACCGGGCCGGGCAACTGCCCTGGGCTCCCGCATGGACTGGGGCAGGGTGGGGGGAAACCCCCGTCCTCCATGGAGCCTCTCTGCTGTGGCCGAGACAACTACCCCGGCACCCTGTTACCACTCCTGGAGCCACTGGGTCAATCGGGGGGGGGCCCAGGGGAGAACAGAGGACGCCCCGGCTCAGGGCTGGTACCAGCCGCCCAGCCGAGGGGACCCGCTGGCCCCAGGAGGCAGCATCGCCTGCCAACAGCACTGCTGGGCAGGAACTGTTCTGTGATGCAGCTTCGAGTCCTGAGATTTCGGCCTTCACGACATCAACCGTGGTGGTGACTACACCTGCTTTGCCTTAAGATGTTACTGCCTTTGCCGGCCGCCCGGCCTCTGCCAGGAGTTACAGCCGTGTGGAGGCAGGGCCAGCATGCTGTATTTCCCTGGCCAAGGCCTCTTTTCCCACCAGAACTCAGGCTCTGCTGGAGCTGGGGGAACTGGCTTATCTGCCTGAGGGTTCTCCAAGGCCTGGAAGCAAGCACAGGGATGTCCGAATAACCAGGGCACATCCTGCACATCTGCACAGATCAACTCTGCTGTACAAGGGCCAGAGGTCTAAGGCTCTTGGGAAGCCTTGGCCTCGTTGTGTGTGCATTCCTCCTCCTAGACATGCGCACAGAAATCTGCACGGAAATCCGACAGTGCTCGGCAAAATAGGGTAAGTTTCCAAAGCACAGCTGCTGCACATCACGGCTAGTTATTTTGGCAGCAACTTCCTTCTTTGGCTGCTTAAAACGCTCAGCTGAGGTGGTTGAGGCATAGCCCTGCATCCTAGCTGCCAATTCAGGAGCGGGGAAGCACCCACATTGCGGGGAACAGTCTTCTATCACCATAGCTACTTCCACGGGACTGTGTCTGTCAGAGCCCTTCCTCATGCCCCTCCCCGTGGCTAGCAAATTTGCTGAGATAATGCAGAAAGTTTTAAAACTACGCCCCTGACTCTGGAAGGGTTTTGGCAGAGTCATGGGTATGCTGCTGCCAATGCAGCACGCTACTTGCACGGTGGGAACAAGTCAAGGGTGTGTTGCCTTAATTAATCCTTTCATGACAGTCACAGGCTAATTTGCTAAAGGTTAATTGCACTGTAAATAGCGAAAGGGGTGGTGTTCTGCTTGTGACAGATAGCAGCCAGGGAGAAATTTTGATAAAATTGGTGTTTGGAGGGGGCGAAAAAGCAGCAAAGTTTCTCTAGGACCCTGCCTTAGGAAGGGAAGTGATAAGAAGGGAAGCCCCTAACTCTATCTGTGCATCTTTTGAAAGGGAAGAAAATAAAGGATAGTTATATGATTCACAGGAGCATTTCCTCTCTGGGAGTGGTATGCTACAATGAAAATAATCCTGACCTCCTTCACGTGGGCAGGTACCTCTGTTTATGGTGTTGCTGACCTCTCTGGGGCTTTGGATGGGATTAGGAACCGACACTTGGACTCTAGCCAGGCTGCAGTGTCACAGTTCCAATCTGCAAAAATAACATACCTGCTAATCCCCAGCAAACACACTCAGGGTGATCCTATTACTGCGGGGTGCTGCTCCCAGAGCAGGGCACAAGGGGTACAAGTCACCTGCTGCCACTGAAGCAGGGGAAGGGCCACAGAAAGGAGCTACTGCACAGACTGGGCAAAGCCTCACCTCCCGCTGTGCATCCAGAAAAACTCCATGGACTCCGGGGAAATGTCCTGGGCCTGCAGTAGCCTGTATCTAAGAGCAAAGGAGCCCTTTGTGAGGATCAGCAGCCCCCCTCTCCCCCCATACCACCCTCAGCATCCTGGTGAGGCACAGACCACTCGTCTGGCTTCAACTCTTTTGGCTTTTCAGAGGAGGCAAAAATCCCTCTGCTGAGAAATCACAGGCCTCCATTCCAGCAACTGCTCCCAAAATAAATACTTTTACTTTCTTCAGAGGAACTTCTCCTGAAATGACCAGCTTCTGTTTGCTGTCTTGAAAGAAATATTCTCCCTCAGCTGTGCCCAGCTCCTTCCTTCTCAGCCTGTCTCATTCCTAAACCCTGGAGGGAGCTCCAGGAAAATTACTTGAGCTTTCCCTTTTGGTCTTGCATGAAGCAGATGAGGTCTCTGGCCTCATGACAACCACTTAATCTTACTTAAATTGTAGCTCTTCTCTAAACCTTCCCTGTAGATATAGCACTGGGTGACCTGGAAGGAAAGCTTATTCTCTACAGGGTTTCCTGTGTTTGCAGATCATAATTTGAAAAGCAAAAATGTACGTAGAAAAATCTTTGCCAGTTACCTCATCTGCACGCTCAGCCTGTGCTCCCTTTTGAATTCTTGCTTTCATGTATCAGCACAAGAGAAAGAACTGGCATCCCTCTCACTTTGGTAATACTCGTGGCATTCACTGGGCTTATAAAGGCGTGGCAAAGACATCACCCATGGGGCACCAGAGACTCCAGCTATGCTAGGCCAGGTTTTATCTCAGAAGCACGCAGGTAAGATTGGAACTGTGCACAGAGGAAAAGATGCCAATTGGGTGATGCTGCTTTCTTACCCAATAGGGCTTCTCTATAGCCAAGCCTCTCCGGGAGGGTATGGGTTTGCAAGCGTTTTATGTTATTCACCGCCTAATGACAGTCTGGATTCCTTGCTAGAGGGGAGACCCAGAGCTGAAGAGGTGGAAAGTCTCAATCAAAACAAAGAAATTTTACACTTCACAGATGGGTTTAGCAATGCTTATTAATTAGGTTCTGGTGACCTCTAGAGGCCTTTAGCCCAAAGCATTTGATCTCTGAGGATCTTTCCTGTTCTGGAACAACAAGCACGACAAGAGTTCTGGTTTATTTTAGTTTCAAACCAAGATTAATTTTAGCCTTAACAGGGAAGGTACTGGGGAATAGTAGTTGATGGTTATTTTTTTTTCCTCCCTCTAAACATGGTAATAATAATTCCCTGTGTGCAGCACCCTCAAAGTTTGCACGGTATCTGTTGTAGGTATTTTGGAAATACCCGTTCTGCAAGAAATTTGCTTTGTGCATTGTCAAGTAAGAGAGGAACTACTTCTCTTCCTCTGTTATCTGTAAGGATATATTCAACTAATCACTGATCCTGGAAAAACTGTCCACCTATCTGGTGAGATAATCTGGTTGTTTACATGCACATAAATTATGTGTGCTTAAGATAGAGGCGTTACACATGCACTAAGATGTCTTTGCAGAACACAGCCTTTGTGGACTAGTCCTTGCAAGAGAATGCTCAAATACCATGCTAGTCCTCTCAGATTGGAGTGTTTTTCTGAAAAAAAAATAAAAATATTTTTGGCTGCAAACAGGGAAAATTTGACAACCCACCAGTTTCAGGGCCAAGCAACACTGTATATGGGAGAATTTGCCAGAGAGAATCTGCCCAGAGAGACACTGGGGAGGTAACTGAGAGAGGCTTACAGACATAGAGCAGCTTAGCAAAAAACAAATAGAAAACCTAGAGGAGGTGAAGCATATCTGCAGCCACGCATAGCTCAAAAAGATCTTAAGCAAACTTGCAATCTTACAGGGATGTGTGGGAGACCTCCTGAAGCTTTCTAATTTAAGAGCACCCAGCTGTACTTCCAGATTTAGTTATTAGTTGCTTTTCCTACCCAGCCCCCCCCCCAAATTGTTTTTCTCTCTGCATTTCCTAATGGACCTCCTACCAACACTGTAATGGCAGCATTTGTTTGGTGACAACATCCCTGGAGGCTACAGACAGGGTTGTTTGTGCATCCAGATTAGAAACCAAATACAATAGCAAAGGATTTTCTCTTGCTTGATAGATGTGACCCATAAGAGAGGAAAAAAGTATATGCTTTGGTATTTTACAGTGTAATGATGGATGACCTTTTTTAAAAAATAAAATTTCATTATTTTCTTGTTTTCTTTTTTGTTTGTTTTTCATAATCTCTTGCTTTGTTGTTGCTCTTTTTGCCATGTAGGCAATAAAGCTGAAGGGATTTCATGCCTCAGAACAGAAAGGAATCCTGAGCTATTGAAGGGAATTAAAAATTGACTAAAGGGGAAAGATTTAAAAAAGGATTTTAAATGAATTTTTATTCAGACTGTGTAAAAACTATTCTGAGATTGTTTGAATCAAAACTCCTGAGAAAGACAAGGGAGAAAAGCTCAATTTGTTAAGGATCTGCATTCTACTGTATCTTCTAAGTTCAACCTACAAAACTAATTTGATTTTGTTGGTCCTCTGAGAAGTCCTCTAGCAAAAGAAGGCTGGAGGTGGGGGGAACCTCTCTTTTTTGATATTTGTGAGATAAAAGGAAAACTGAGCTCTAAGGCCACTTGCATAAGCTTTGTAAAGCGCTATGAAGTTAAAACAAAACAAAACAAAACAAAACAAAACAAAACAAAACAAAACAAACATTTCTTTTGTAGTTACCAAGAAATGCTGGCTCCGTATAGTGCACAACCATTTTTCATTTACACAGGTTTGTTGGCTGGATACTTTTGATCGATAGTACAGCAGTGCTAATCAGAAAATGACAAGTATTTTCATGTAGACTTTTTCTGGGTAAAACCTTCTGAACTTTTCTAATTTCTTAACCAAAAATGAGAACAAAATATTGCTCCTGCCTTTTCTGTAGATACTGTTTTTCCTTCCTTTTTCAGAGATAAAATAGGAGAAAGAGTGAAAAGGAAGATGGGAGGATGAAAACAAACACAAAATGGGAAAACAAAGAAGTGAAACCCCTCCTCCTTCCAAGTTGTTTGTTTTTTTTTTTCATTAGATATGCCATTACATTTAAGATTTCCATTTTTAAATGGAAAAAATGTGACTGGCTCCAAATAGAACAATGCTTGAGGGCAGGCCTGAAGAGAGCAATAAATCATAGCAGAAAATATTTTGCTTGGGGAACACATCATGATTAGAACATAAATAATCCCTTTTCTTCTATATGCAACATAAATAAACACAGCTGTGTGCACAGGCACGCGCCCATGCACAAACTCGTACACATACACACGTCTCGGCCCCATTTCCCTGGGAAGTTCTCTGATGGCACAAGAAGTGAAGGGTTATGACAGAGGGGTTGGTGACATGGTGTCTGATGAAAATCTCAATAAAATAGAGCAGTGAAGCCAAGCACGTAGAGAGCACTCGGAGATGTCACCAGGAGGAAGCAACACCTTGGCTGCTGGCCAACAGGAGACTCTATGTATCAGTCCCTGCAATAAAATACTACTTATTTCTTAGTAATTGTGACAGTCCCAAATTATTTGCTTCTCTGTGGCAGGATCACATAATGGAAGGTGGCCTTAAATTGGGGCTGTGCTGAGAGGGAGGCTTCCCAGGGTATGTGTCTACTCCAGAGCTCAGGATCGTTGCATAAATCATGCATAGGTTGCCTGTGTAGGTTAGATGCTCATATGGGGCTGAATTCAATCATGATATCTAGGGCTCCAGAGCCTTCTACTTGACCTGGGCTCTCTAGCAAATCTGAGGCTCACACTGATGAATCTGACCTCGCCGTGTGGGCTACGTACAGACCCATCTCATGGCCTATGGGAGAGAGATTGCTCTCTGATTTGGGCAAATCCAAAGCACTGAAGGTGCTGCAGATGTGCTCGTGCACACCAACAGCACCCTGTGCCTTCCCAATTCTCCATCCAGTCTCAAGTACAAGATTTGTTTTCTCCATTTTGGGCCCTCTCACTGGCTTTCCAGAGTTTGCCCTCCCAGCAGGCATGGTATTATTCTTCCTTGTCCACCTGAACATTTCCGTAGTGATTTTTAGCACCAGAAATGAAAGGAAAGTATTTTTCATTAAAGACCCCTGAGGAAAGGCAGCTTCAGTGCCTTCAGGGACACTTCCAAAATCCAGCACAGGTAGACCTGGGGTGAACCACACAAGTGGGAGCGATGCTGGGCCATCTGCTTTCCTTACCAGTTCTGAAGGACTTCCGAGATGAAAACAGTTCAAAGTGATTCTGAGGCATCTAGATGGATCCTGGGTGGGCCATAGCTCTTTTGCAGGGAGAAAAGCAAATTCATATACCTTTCCAGCAGAACTTGCTGGGATCTGTATGGCAACTTCCTCCCTCTTAGATCTTCCAGTGAATTTTTCCATGACAAGGATAATCCAGCCTAATCACTTCCATTTGACCCAATTTAATCACCACCTTCCTGAAATGGAGTTAATAGGTGCTTAATGCTAACCAGCAAAGCAAGGAGGACGGTTCATAAAAGATCTCGGAAAAACACTCTACAGTTTCTAACACACTAATTTTTTTTTTCTTTTGATTCATTAACCAGAGTTGGTAGCTTCTGAGGCCTAAACCACAATACATTTTGAGCTCACTAAGCTAAAAATACTGACTTGCCAATGACAGAATACTAATGAATCCTCCACAGGAAAACTAATTTGTCATTTCCCTTCCCACACACAAGGGAACACACACAAGGGGCTAAATAGCTAAGGATTTTGTACAGTCTCTCTGCCTGTAACATTGTACACTGAGATCTTGATTCAGGTACTGTAGGCATATATTTTCCTTCTTTAAAGATTTGGTTTTGGCTTATTATTCCATGTCTACCATCCTGCAATAGCTAATTCTAATTTTGCTTTGCAAGCAGGACAGCATTCATAAATAGAGCCTATGCTTTTGAGATGATTTTGGTTTTACTCTTAGATATATGTCAGGGAGCAGCAGGAGTGGAGCTGCTCCATGGGGCAGGACAAGCCAGGAGCCCCAGGTAGCCCTGAGGCAGGCAGTGCCTCAGCGCCACGGTGCAGACCCAGGCATGGTGCTCCTGGACCAGTGGGTGCTGGGATGGGGGTCCCAGGTCGGGCTCCTCAGGGCAGCTCAGGCCTATTAGTGCACTCAGGGCCCCACTGATCCCACAGCAGGACAGCAGTACTGCCCTAGTTAAAGCTGAAGACTGCTTCTTGGTTTAGACTATTCTATGGTCTCTAAAATTCACATCTGTCATGTTGTCTGGAAATCTCCTGTAAGTGAGGGAATACAGTAATGTTGATAATGTAATTTGAGCTGGCGTTGTGAAGTTACAGCCACCTCCTCCAACTTCTTCCCTCCTCTTTCCTCCAAAAAGGTAATTTTATGGATCTTTCCTTGTTCTCCTTTGAGTGACAACATTTGTAACCATTTCACTGTGGTGACACATGCACTCCAGGCATGTGAGCTTGGCTAACTGTACGTATGTGGTACCCCATGCTTGGTGCTAAGAGCATGAGGGGGAATGTGCATTGAGTTCATTGCAGTTCACCGCCACTCCTTGACTTGCGATGGAGTTCCTTTCTGCAGCAAAACCACTGCTTCTTAGCAGCTTTATGCATGTCACCTAATTAGACCAGAAGTTGTTTTTCTCCCTTCACTGCTACCTGTTGGCACACCTTTTTTGGCTCCCTGCTTTCTTTTCCATTTCATTACTGCTTATTTTTTATTTAATTGTTTGTTTAGGCTTTAAAAATGGATCTTTGAAATAGTAGACACTACTTTGAAATAGTAAAGACACTTAATGCCTTTACTGCTTGGAAAAATCTCACATCCCAGGTTTGGGGCCCTAGAGGACTTACACTGCAACAACCTCATTTGCCTGTTGTCTTCTCCTCTCTCGCTGGTGATACCATCACCCTCTTTGCCTTCAACACCAAGCTCACCTGCTGTTCTTCTGCTGAGAAAAGGACCTTGGCATCATCTGTGGATAGAGTGCATTTGCTCTGTTCAGCCTCATCATCAGCATCAGGGGTGAGTGGGATTCATACCAGGGGGACTTTGCTCATGCCCCAGTCAGAGGCAAGTATCACAGAGGAGCTGACAGTCTTCCTGTTGAGTACAGTTCCTGGCTCCTTGCTACTGGAAACTTATTAATTCATGGCAATGTGGTAGTTTTAGGCAGAGGGTCAAATAGCAGATGCTTGTCTTACCACCCTAAGAGCCCTTGTGTAATACTCCTGTGTTCCCCAAAACCAGTGAGACTGAAGATGAGGGAGGATTCAGAGGCAGCTCAAAGACTTGTGCTGGCTGCACAACAGTCCTCTCCTCACTGAGAGGACTGTTGCCAAGGAATGGGAAGCAGTGGAGGTGCAGGGCTGGTCTCTGATAGATGTCAATCCTGAAAAATGACTATTTAATAAATAAACAAACAAGACATTATATCCCCACAAGCACTGTTAGCAGAGAAGCAGATTGCTTGCAAAGCCCCACTGCCATCTAGCATGTGAAGATGGTATGTGTTTAATCCTTTGAAACTTCACAAATAATAATTCTTTTATCATGAACTGAAACCTCTGACCACCATGGAACACATGATAAGGTTACATGTCCCCACTTCCTCCCTGTTGCTGCAATACAGTCTTCATACTTTTGTGTTTGAATCATCAGGTTTCCAGTTCTAACACCCAGAAGCATTACTACACAGTAGGGAAACAGAACATGTGTCGGACAAAACCGGACAAAGCAACACTTGGATTTAGGTCAGGCACAGCAAACAGGAGTTACTTGTATGCTATACCTGGCTTCTGTTCAAACATGGAGCCTGATGAATTCACACTAGCCCAGACATGCAGAATGGTATCTCCCTTTTTCCTTTCCACTGAGATTTATTTTCAGACAGTACCTTCAGCTCGTTGTTTCTGTGCCCCCAAAACTACCATTCACCTAGACTGCTTGACTGCTGGCCACCCCCATGGCAAGCGGGCACACTTATGTTGCTCCTACTATTAACACAAACTGCAGATTTCACTGCTGACACGGGGCATGTTTGAACTGTCAAGATACATGTGTACCTTTCTTCTTACTGCAACCTCAGTGCTGCCAGCATGCTGCTACTCACCTGTTACCATTCAACACGGCTACAACCACTGTCATAAAGCAGGCAGTAGCAGCGCTGAATCTCCAACTGCACATTCTAAACCACCCAGACTGTCTAGCTTGGCCTCCTGCATAACTGAACAAGAAATCCTCTGCTGGACCTAATACCTTATGATGGACTATCGAGACTCATTGGGCATGCAGCCTGCATTTGATGACGCCTAAGATGGCAAATCACCTTTCATGCTGATGGTCTTCTAGCTTTTGTCTCTCACCTCACTGTTTCTTGATCCCATTTTCCCCTGGCTGCTATTGCTTCCCAGTGGTAGAAGCAGACTTTAGTTTCTGTTCCAGAACTGGTGGAGGCTTTTTAACTCTGCAGTTTGGTCTGGTTTTGTAGAGGCTGCAGTTTGTAATACCTTAACTCCTCATTCACTCATTGTTGGAGCTGAATTTTGACCTTTCATGTCTTCTGGACCAGCTCATGGCTCCTTAGTGCAGCTCACTCTGCAGTAATGAAGTTATGGACCAATGTTGCAAATCTTTTGATTCAGTATTATTATTCCATAATAAACACACATTGAGTTTACACATTTACAGGGATTATCTTAAGTTTTATGTTCAAAATTTCTATAAAAGTACAAATATTACAAACACAATATACGCTGAATTTATCCATAAAGTATTTCACAGTTTTATCAATTTCTGATGGAAAAAGGGATTAAAACAAACTGAAAATTTAGTAACCTCACCTACGAATTTAACACTGATCTGGTGGTAGGAGATCACATAGATACTGGTGGTTTCTATGGGATCACTTGGATTAGATGGCATCTTGAGTATTTTTTCAGGCAGTACTAGAAACCAATTTAGCATGGGTCTATTTGTTCTTCAGCTTATACTTGAAATTTAACATATATATGCCTCAATCTTGAAATTATTTTCAATGTTTCTATTGAAAACATATGCGAACTAGGCACCATCAGCCACGGTATGATTTCTCTGAGACATAACTTTAAGCGCTGGGATTCCTGAAAAACTTCCAGGCTGTTCTAAAGGGAAACACACAGCTTCTCTCCACAGCACACGTCCCCCCTTGCTTCTGCACCTGTGTGCAGGTCTGGAAGGCCAAGTTCATAGAATGCAATAACTCTTGTCCTCCCGATTTCTCTTTGCTCGGTGCTTCAAAACAGTTTACTAGCATGGGTTGTCTTCATATTGCTAATTCTGTGTTGGCTCTCACATGTGTGGGCATCCCCTCTGTAGCAACCAGAGTAACTTTCCAGCCCTTGTATTTTCAGAGCACATGTAGAAGTCTGGAATGGGACAGTGAATTTGAACCCTAATGGTTTCTGCGTGCTGTAACTGTTGATTTGGATATATGCGCTACTCTCCTTTTCTTGCTTAATTGTGTATTTGTACAAAGATTAAGAATCCTGGTGGATATTTTTAGTGCAGGTTCCAGGGACTTTGTCTTTTTTTTCAGGGTGTAGATGGGGAACTCTGAGTTCTTTGTTAGCCAGTGTGTTGTCTGTACTGTTGTCATATGTTAAAGGAGCTGGAATAAAATTGGCACAATATCCAGTTTCACCCAAATGAGGTTGTTGAAAAGGATCCAGAAGATCTGTATCCACAGAAGGCAAACACAGTATTTAAACAGAAACAAAGACTGTGATTTATTTCATTATTTACTAAGTGCTGTCATGGTGCTCAGTACTGTATAAACATTCTCTGCCCCAGGTTATTAATACTACCAGGCACAAGCAGGTTCATGACTCAAAACACCTTCCGTGACCATATTCCCAGAACAAAAGCTTTAAGGACAAGTTACCCATAGAGGAATCATGTTAATGAAAATTCAGGATTCAAAAATAGCTACGTGTTCGAGTAAGAAAACATTCACATTTGAGGACCTAAACTCTCCACCTGTCCCCTTATAACTACCCCTCACTGACTATTGCTGTAACATATTTCTGTTCTCTTGAGTGTGTGAGTGATGCCAGTCTGGTCTTTTTGTTGTACGAGGAACATCCACCCCTCCAACAAATACGGAGAACTGGTAGGAGATGAGATTTTGGGGGTTACACTACATAAGAATCCCATATTTAAGAAGATCAAAAAGGTTTTTTGGTCTTTAGACTGCTCAGCTCTGGGAATGCAAGGCAGTCACTGCAGGGTCCCCAGGCGGTGTGGTGAGTGGGTGGACAGTAAAATGGAAAATGTTGTTCTGGAGGAAAGACAGTATGAAAGGATTGTTAAAGGGCAGGTCTTCAACTCTTATGGAAGGACTAAAAGAGACATGCTATTTGGAGGCATACTGGCAGAAGAAAAAGGAGGAGTGTTTTACTTAAAGATAACTTAAACACATTATAAAAATCTTGAGAAAGGCTGTGAAAATTGTACTTTTATCTAAACATATCAGGTTGAAATAACGTGATTCCTTGATGAAAACATCAGTGAGTATAAAAAAATGTGCTTGCATGCTTAGGTCAGTGAAGATTATATCTTATGTAAGGTCACTTAAAAGACAGAGCTCTCACCAGAATTATAAATTATTCTGGGCCTGTGAATATCATCCTGGTTTTAATTATAGCATTAAAGACAAATCCACAGTTACAAGTTCTGCTTGCATGGCAAAGCAATCATCATTATAAATCTGGACAAGGGATCACACAGAAATTGTAAATAATGACTGTGAGATATTTCAGTACTGGCTATTTTTGTCTTTAGAAACGCTTTTCACTTCAAAAAAGTCATTAGCACTTGTACTTAGCCAAAACTTGCTCATAAGACTAACCAGGATTTCTTAACATAAAGTGTTCTTAAAAGGATACTGTCAACTCCCAACTAGTCATTTTTTCAGAATTAAAGATGTTTCAGTACATGAATCCCTGGGGTGATGCTTGTCCTTTTGTCACAGTACTTTACCTTTTCTTTTCAGTGCTTTACCTTGCCCTGTTGCAGCATCAAAGGCTCCCCATAAACTCAGAGTAACAGCAAATAGGGAGGATGCAATGAAACTGAGAGCCTGGAAAGCACAGTCAAAAGCTGAAAATAAGCAAATAAGCCAGGGAGCAAAAAAAAATAGAAAAAAAAAAAGAACTGAAAAGGTGTTATCTCCTTTAATTAATTTTCGTTTCCAGGAATTGTTTGGAAAAGAGAGAAAAATGTCAGATAATGATGTCCCTGTAATTTAACATTCAATTACAGCAAATACTGCAATAAAAAGAGGAAAGATGGACAAAATGAAAATTCTCTTCTGATATTAAAATGACTTTTAAAAAAGAAAAATATTTTTAAAGAGACAAAAATTCAGCCAAAGCAAGAGTGCTGCATGTTGTGGAACACTCATACAATACAGTTCCTCTGTCTTGGCACTTTAAAACAAAAGTTTGTTATTAATATCGTGATCCAATGCCAGGATGAGTTGCTGGAAATGATAGTTACACTGACTTCAGTGGGTACTGTGGGCCAAACTGGGAGAGGAGTCTGTGAGATCATCCAACAAGAGTTGTACAAGTCTGTAATTCATTTTATTATATTTGTTTCAGCAACCCTATCCTGCCAGTGAGATTTGTTTAGCTGGGCCCTTCGTCTCGCAGGGACCCTAAATTAGAGCCACAAAAATCTCTCAGTAAGGATGACACTAGAGGGTTGTGGCCTGAGGTGGTGGAACAAGGTAGCAGTTGAACAGGACATAAAGTCTTCTAAAGCCAAAGTTGCTAGCGTTTAAACTACACTGCTTCTGCCAGGTTTATCTCAGTACTAGTCATATAATCAGTACCACATCAGAAAAAAAACCTCTGACTTTCTCATTCTAGATATATTGTCATTTTTCCTGGAGTGTGACCAGGATAACTGTATGTTTATCCAACTTTTGGTGATGACTTCTTGCAAAGTTATTTGTGAAGATGGAAAAACCCTAACTCTTCCTGTTCATTGCAACAGAGTTTAGGTGCCGGCAAATTTGTGGCTGACTAGACAGAAACTTGTACAGCTAGACTTGTGTAAATAAGGAGCATTGACTATTACCATGTCCTGATAAGTGGGAATTCACACCATTAAATTATCACCCAAGAATCAGTTCCTGTGGGAGTGGAAGGCAGAGGTGGGTGAAGAGGTAGAACTGCTGACAGTGGGGAGGATACATCTGCTATGTAATCATTTCCCCTCTCCTAGCCCTTTTTAGCAGCTTCCTTGTCAGAATTCAAACACTGCTGCCTCACTTCTGGTGCTAGATTTGCATGAAAATGAATCCTACTGGGACCTTCATTTGGCCTTTTCTTGCCTTCTGCATTTGCTTGAGAAGGGCTGCAAGGAGAGCCCTAAAAAACAGCCACTGCAAGCCCCTGCCCAGTCAAACACCATCTTTCCTCCAGATGGAGAGGTTTGGATCTGGCAATCCAGATCATCCATGCGTGATGAATTTCATGCATAAATGAGCATGCATATGAGCCTATCATTATCGGCTCATACCATGTAACTTTAGCTGTCTAACGTTAGACAATGAATAGGCAGAAACACCCTTTGGAGGTGCTTGTGATTCCTGTTGACTCAGCAGGATGACTAACCTCCTCTCTGGTGCCTACAGTCAGGCTGGACATGTTCCCCCTCCGACTGTGCCAGACCCTCACTAGGCAGTTTTCCATATATGGCAGGCAACTCATATGCTGCACATACATCACTTGTGGTGTCTGCTGATATCTTAAGCCACAATTATAAAAGAGTTATTTAGAAATGGCAGAGTTTCTTAAAAAGACAGACTAAATTAAAGTTCTTCTCTGCTTTCTTCTTTCCCTTTGTCTTCTCAGCTGTTCTCATTGTTGTCTAGCATTTGTCACTGCTGTAAAAGTTGTTGTGCCAGAGTGTTTTCAAAAAATAAGATAACTCTGCTGTGTTTTATACTGGGTCCATTCATGAAGACCAGAACTTTCTATCCTGCAATGACAGAGTTAATATTCTTGAGATATTCTACTATTCTACAGCTGTAAAAAAAGAAGCCAAATCAAATCTAAAAGAATTTAGTATGGAAAGCATATTCCAGCTTTAATGACACACTGGGATTTTGTTTAGGTTTCTTTATTACGATGAGTCATAGTATGTAAACTTCACAGCAGTTACTGGAGTCACATGTCTGCCTTATTTTAGCTTTGGAAACAGCAGCAATGCCAACATCCTTTGCTGCCTTTAAGGAAGGATTTAAGAAGTCCCAGAAGACAACAATGTTATGGTATCCTAATAAGCAATATGTTGCTTTTTCACCCTTTGGCTAGAAAATAAAGGGGTAGATTCTCAAGACGAGGCCTCTCCACATTAAGTCTTCTGATCTACACCTTGTCATTGCTAATGCTGGCTCAACTCTGCTGGTGTCAGCAAAGGTGGGATTCCCATTTGGGACGGTCTGACAAAAGGATGTCTCGTTCTGTATCTGTCTGGCCTGCCTTAAACAGAAGTGAGCCATACACAGGTAAAATCAGCAGATCTCTGTTAGTACTGGTAGTTCCACTGCTGCTTTTATTACTGGAGCTGTACTGATGAGAAAACCCTTCAGAAAGGCTAGGTTAAATGGAGTCCAAAACCAGCTCCCCACTCCTCTCCTCACCTCTCAGCTAGGCCCTACAGAGGACTGAAACTAAGCAACTAAGAAGAGAGATTTCCACCGTTCTCTTTCATCAGGTGAGTCTCCTGCAGTGCACCTCTGCAGTCCTGCAAATAGACTCACAGAGAGGGGTGGAAAGGGAGACACAAGATTTCCCTGGTTCAGTAAGTGCAGTGCCCATTCTTGCAGGTATAAAAGGGCAGCATGCAGTCATCTATATAAAGAATGTTCTTCAGATGGGTTATGTACACCTCCCTGATGGCAAGGGTATCAAATGAAGGTTGAACATCAGAGACCTTTAGGCTATTACGAAATATGACTCATGGATTAGTTAACTGCCTGTCAGATTTTCCATTATGAAACTTTAACCACAGCCCATATCTGCACAGCACCAACACCTGTAGAACTACAAACAAACAAGTGGTTATGTATGCATTTGCACTGAAGTGGGTCAGGAGATGTGCTATGGTATCAAGAGAACATTTCCCTTAATTAGAAAATATTAAGTAAGGAATAAAAATTGGCAGGTGGGGGAGAAAAATCAATGGCAGTAACAAAAGATTGCTTTGAAGTACACATTTTCCAAAGATTCTGCAAGATAAATCTTCAGAGTTCAACTGTATCAGGTAAATCCAACCTAAAAATCCCTCTCTGCAGAATGTCATTATTTTAGCCACGATGAGCATCAGTGCTTCCTAATCCAAGCATTTGCTTTTCCAACTCCACATGCTGGCATGAGCAGAAGTGAAAAAGCAACTATTCCTGTTCTGAAAAATGATTATTTAAATACTAACCTTAAAAAAGAATAAATTATTTATTTTGAAAATCAGTAAGAAGATTCAGCCATTTGGTGGAAGACCCTCATATGTCTCTCAGCAGACATCACATCTAGCTGTTTTGAGGTGTCTGTAAAGTCAAAAAGGCAGGTGTGCTCTGAAAATTCACCACAGGAAGTGGGGCCTTTGACCTGTGTGTCACCAGTTCAATGAACTCCACAGGTGAGATTCAGCTCACCTTAATTTTAGATGTCTACAATGTCTATCTCTACATCTGACCTTGCTGCCCCATAGGCAGTTTAAAGGTATGTCTTACCTAATCTGTTTTAAATATCTTCCTCAGGATGAGATGATTCATGACCTCAGAGTGTCTTTTTCTCCACTGCAGCTGTAACAGGGGCCTGAGGTGGCTGGGTTGGCTGGGGAGCCTTCCATGTAGCCATCTACAGCTGATGAGATGAACCCTGCCTGAATGCTCTGCCTCAACAAGGCTGGCAATTTATGTGAAATGAATCGGTTAACACTGTTCGTTGCTATTGCAGTGTTTTGTCTGTATCACAAAAACACTACCACATCTGGCACAAATGAATCCTAGCAGGCTGAAACAGCCTAGAGGCTATTGATTAAAGAGGAACTCTGAACCACTTAGACAAATTTCATCACTACGTTATCTTCTTGCCTCTAGAGATGTTCCAGATCACAAGTTAGGTATGGAGTTCTTACTACACCTACCACTGTGGTATCTAATCTGTGAAGACAGAATGTCCGTTTCCATGCCTGTTAGTCCATCTCATTTCAAAAACACTATATTAATTTAAGTGTTAAACTGTTGTTCTACTGGAAGTTCAGAAGATATGAATGTAAGGTACAATAAAAAACACTTTAGTCTCAATAAGAGAAGTCTGAGGAGAGGCAAAACAGCAGTACACAAATATATAAAAAGTAACTGCGAAGAGGAAGGAAATAAACTACTCTTCCTGTTTACTATGAATAGGCTAAAAAGCAATGAGCTTGTAGTACAAAAAGACTTAAGTTACTCCAAAGTGCGGTGGCATGCAACAAGAACCTGTGCAGCCACTTCTTGGAGCTGAACAGCAGCATCGTGCCATCTTTTACACAAAATAGGAAGTCAACAGGAGCTGCTGCCTCTCTGTGAGCAGCTCCCGCTTCCCTGCAGACACTGAGCCGGCTGCCTCTGAAAGGGGCAGGTTACAGCTCCACCGCACCCGTGGGCATCTGAAAGGAGCTGGGAGCCCTTGGCTCGCTAAGCAGCTTTTCAGTCTCAGCATGAAGCAGAGGTTCTTGGCTCACAGCTGAGGAACAGTGGCTGTGGTGACATGATGGCAGCCTGGTACCCTGCCTCTTAGGAGAGGCCAGTTATTATTGGGGTTGGGAACCCACCCTCAGTTTGGGGTTGCAGTTGATGTTCTGGAGATCCAGTCCAGTCAGTATCCATCTAGAGTGTACGGATACATTTAGTCTTAATGCAATGTGATGGACTAGCTGTCTCAAAATCCCTTTACCTTCTATGATGTGTTAAATGGTAAGGGTGCAATGTGCAAACTGAAGCCTGACCCTCTTACAATGAAGTGGGCCAGAGCTCCAGCTGTGTGAGCTGCACTGCTGACCGAAGCCAGTAAAAGGGACAGGGTGGTCTTTGAAGAACCCATCTAGAAAAAAGGCTCTTTTCTCCTGACATATTTTTTTTTATGGTTATTCCTCTGCTGCCATCACAAGAAATATGACTGAAAGATTATGCAGCTGTGTGTTCCTATTTACTACTCCTTGTTCCTCTGTAAGAAATACTGTTGTGACACCCTGTCAACAATGTAGAAAACATTGCGGGGGGGTGGACAGATGGACATACACTTCAAGGAGGAGAAAGAGATTTTATTTAAATTAGAAATTGGAACAAGGCAGGTTTCCTTCAGCCACCTTCACAGTCTCACATTCACAAATGCAGCCACCAGGAAACAGGTCAGCATGTTCAAGCCATCCATCCAAAATCCAGGCAATGTGATGAGTGTGCCCAGATAACAGGTCCAGGATCTCTTGTGATGCCATAGGGAACAACGGATGCCAGCTATTAAGTCTTCCTCATGTCTCCTAGCTTATTCTTGCATAGTGACTATGCATAGGGTTTGGTTATCTTTGTGTATCTTTTTGTAAGTGGTGTTATCTCCCTCCTGTCCCAACTCTGGCAGCCATCAGGACTTATCACGTTGTCTCCAGATCTGAGACCTTCTGACAGATCTTCTGTTTTGTGAAGCAGCAGGTAGATGCCCTGGGGTCCCAATGACCTGCTAATCTGGGTGTCATTCATGCAGGCCATTCAGAAAGCCCTTCCCCTGCTGAGTGCTCCTGCTGGTGCCTCCACACCCAGGCCTTCCCACCTCTTCTCCATTCACACCAATACTAATCTTTATATCACAAGTCTCTATACCACTTCCATTCCCTTGCAGTTGTTGTAGATCCTCCACTGGCCAAGGGACAGACCTAATCAATACTCAACAGCAACAGTAAGGGAGCTAGGACGGAGAGCCTTCTTCCTCCTTTCTCCTGAAGACCAGTACTGGGTTTGGTTCATTTGTCCCTCAGGCTTCATGATTTAGGTCTTTTAGTTCCTGGCAGGGCACAGCAAGGGCAGCACTTCCCTTGGGGCTGGGGGCTGGGACTGCAGGGGCTTCCCAGGGCATCAGGGCAGGGCCTGGTTCATCCCCCTGGGCCATCCCATTCCCCAGCCGGGGACACCAGGGCAGTCCCAGCCCCGGGCATCGGGCACCTCCCCAGCTCAGGGACAGCCAAAGCTGGGCCAGGCCACGGGCCCGCGGGTTGGCCCAGCTCAGCAGAGCCTATGGCTGGGCATGGCAGGGCTGGGGGGAGCTGGAGACAGGCCCTGCTGTGGTGTCACTGGGACTGGGGCTGACAGCCCCTGGGGGCTGACATGGGTTCCCTGGGCCATGGGCAGGTGGGGGGAGCCCTGGGGGGCCACCAAGGGGCAGTCAGGGCTGGGGGTGCCCTCAGGACCCTGACAATCCCATGGGCACTTTTGAGCTGTCATCACCCTAGTATTTGGTCAGTGACCCTCTAGAGGTTTTTCAAAGAAGATTCTAACATGACATAAAAGTTACATTTGGTATTTAGAAATGGCAATTTGGAGAGAAAATGTTTACAGAAACCAAAGTGAGAAACATTTGTGCCTTCTTCAAAGTATAATACTAATGCTGCTTAATGTAACAGACATCTTGATTAGGTGCCTATTTGGATTTAGGCAATTACTAGCTTACCAGTTCAAACCAGTTTGCAATGAGAATGTGCAGCACACAAAATTTACTGATGTGCCTCTTTCATTTCATCTTGCTGCTAAAAGTCTCTCTTATTTTGTCTTCACCTTCTGTTACTTTGAGCTTGCCTACAAGAGAAAGACACACTCATAAAATTGCAATCTTCTTGTAAACTAATACAGTTAACTCCAGGCACCCATGCTGTGTTCAAAAAGAGGCAGTAGATGGATATGCACTACTTTTTCCTATTGAGCAAGATCATACTATAATTTTTTTGGCAAAGGACTACATTTTTAATACCTCTAGGAATGCAGGAGAAGCCAATACCTTGCACAGAGGCAGCAGTCCCCACTCCTGCTCTATGAGTGCTGCAGACCAGGCTGCCTCGGGTAGGAAAAAGGCAGTTGCTGCAGTGTGAAACTATATGCTTCACAGCACGTGCCAAAATTTAATGGTAGCAGAGGCTGCTGCTTTGGTGGGACTAGCTGACTGTCCAGCAGATTGTGGCTCCTCCTGAGGTTAAGACCATGCCCCAGCCTTTCTTACCATTTGGAGGACACAATCTGCAGAAGAACCTGCTGGGCTCTTTTCATTCTAGTGTAGGAAAATTTACTGCTTTGCAAGTTCTTCTTGTTCCTAATTGACTTGATCTAACCTGAAATAATCCAATTCTATTCCTGCAAAGGAATACCAGGGTATCCACATGGCCTTTTGCCCAGGTTTAACATAATTTCTTTAAAGCAAACTGCAAATGAATACTAGCGCAACTTTCCTGTGCAGGCAAGCCCTTAATCTAATTGGAACATAGAAAACAGCATTTGGGAAGACAAAGCAGGGTGTAAAGCTGAGGAGTGAGAGAGGGAGGTAATGTAATTTGGACTCCAGTGGGGATGACGGAGAGATCTGAATGCAGAGAGATAAAAGTGATTAAGGTTTTTAAAATCCAAGCTATCAAGGAATTTAGGGATATGAAAAATAGAGCCTGACTCAGAACTTTTCAATGTTCATAGAACTGCCATCTTCTTTCCATTCGTTGTTCCACTCGGGACAACAATCCTGGCCATTTTAGTCAAAAGCCACTCTCCCTTCCGTCCCCTACAACTCTGAGCCACAGAAAAAGCCCAATATGGTTCTGACAGCGCACTAGCTGTAACATTCAGTTAGTGCTGCCTCTCAGTAAGAACATTTAATATTTCAAAATCCCTCTCACTTAATGAGTACTATCAACTCTGGGCATTCCTCAGATAGCTGAGGCCACTGCTGCTTAACCCAAACACTCCTGGCAGCTGCCCCATGTTGCACAGCCACTATCTGCAAAGGTCAAAGCTTCTCAGGTGTTCACATCTGGCAGCAAGAGTCAAACCCGTTCACACAAAACCCTTGCGCTGGCAAGGTCTTTCCTTGAAACTCCAGGACATATCTGCCCTATCCCTTACATGCAGTGTGGCCAGGGAAAATCCTCCACAGCCAAGAGAAGTGCATGGCAGACGGCCTCACTGGCACAGCAGGGATATTTAGCTAGGACATGGGCCGGAGTCTGGAAATGAGGGACTGGATATTTCATCAGGCTCTGCTCTGGGTAGCAGCTAGTAGTAGCAATCTCTGCTAGGCGGGGTTGAGCAGAGCTTTCTTCAGACCACAGTGCAGTGACTTCAGTAGCTAAGGGAGGAGAGAGGGTGAGTGAGGCAAGCCTCTCCTGCTGCAGTGCTACACTTGCTCTGGACCCAGGCAAGCGAGGCAGCCCCAGTAAGGCACCGGGCCAGTCCTTTCTTGGGTCGGGCTCGCAGGAAGCAGCACAGGTGTATCTTTGCTGGTCTGCTTACTCTTGCCTTGAAGGGGTGCTTACTCCAAGACCCAAGCAAGAGACACATAGGAAGGGAGTGCAATTAGGAACATTCACCTCCAGCAGAGAGCTAAAACTAACTCCTTCTTGACTTGTCTCCCATCTCTTTGCCCATATTCTTGTTCCCCTATTTTGCCATTTCAGTGGCAGCCTTGGGTGGCACTCAGGTCACCTGCTCCTGTGCCCTTACCCCAGCTCAAGTCTCTCCTGTGTGAAATTCATAGACTCATTCTTCCCTGTGTCTGATCCTAGTATCACAGAAGAAATAAAGACAAAACTACGCTTGTACTTCCTCAGTTCCCACTGAAGCCTGTGCCTGCTTGATCTTGTCACTAAACCATTACAGAAAAGGACTTCATTAAAGAAAAAAAATAGAGAAGCTTTGAGTGCTGCCTCAGATAAGGACTAGCATATGTCTGAAATGGCCAATACCTCTCTGTGTGTCCCTATTCTAGAGTCATAGCTTACAAAACTTTCTGATTCTGTCTCTCCTTTCTGTAAAGAGTCTCTGCTCTCTGTAAACAGTTGTTTGTGGCTTTTCAGGACAAGATGTGAATGTCTTTGAAGTTTTCAAACACACTCCAGGCATCTTTTCAGAGAATCATCATGAATCTGCTCTTCATCAAGGCCTCCCCAATCAATTATGTACATTCTATCAGCCTCTAGAGTCTGGGAGTGTGGAGGCAGAAGGGAAGGGGAGCCATCAAGGCTTGGGTGGCAGTACACTAACCAAAGAACAAAGGATCTCTTAATCAGATTGCCTTTTAATTCTTCATGCACTTAATGTCCCAAGACTTAGGGTAGAGGTGTACTCAGTGTAGGTGGTGGTAGAACAAAGTGTTGTAACAGAACATGGAAAATTTTGTAAATATTCTGTCAAATGCTGTCCAGGCACAGTTTAATAATAATAGTTTTATTATTAGCAGCTTCCTATATTCCTTACAGTAAGATTTTGTATCAAAACAGAGATGAAAGAACTCAAAACAGAAAACCAACTGTGCATATTTTGGCTAAAATACCTAAAGTAATTCTACAGGCAACAGAAAATTCTGCCCAGATTTTCCTGAGATTCCCCATTGACTCCCATGGTTTGTGTAACAAGCACCCCAGGGCATTCCTTCCCTGAGAAAATGTGGGTGCGCATCCTGTGCTCTCCTATTCTGCCCCTGCCTACCCAGAGGAGGCTGCAGCGCACGCAGCACAGGCTTCTTTATCAGCAGTGCTGGCTGCAGCAGCTCCAGGCCCCTGTCTTCCTGGAAAAAAAAAGCTCTGGTGGGGACGGGCATGGGTTTTTGTTTAGCCACTCCAAACAGACTAAAGGACTCACCCGTGTGAAAAATAACACTCTCTCCCCACTGGTTTATTTGAGAGGCTGAAATCATTTGGGGGTGCAGAGTGAGGTAGGGACTATGCAAGCTTGCAATGTGAAAAAAATGCTTGGCTTAAGTGTACCAGCTTTGCCCTGCACACTGAGTTAAGGCATGTATGGCAGGAAATATTCACTAAATTGAAGAAACTCATTGACTACAAACCAGCATCTCACAGATCTTTGGGCAGAGTGTTGACTTACTGTTTTTTTTCTACCCCTACGAACAGACAGAGCTATTTTAAACTCAGATCAGTTCCTTCACTTACTGCACTGACTGGCATCACTAACAGCTATACTGGGACAGCCAAGGGGACACCTTGAGGACAGGAACAAGTGGCAAGTGCTGGGAACTGCCTATACCAGTACTGCTGCTGAGAGAAATGTCTGAAGACTGACAGCCTCACAAATGTGAGGGACCTGGGAAGGCATCTAATGCAAGAGGCCTGGATTTGTTCTGAAGTTAGAAGAAGGATGCCAGCTTTAAAAATGATTTATCATTTTATTCTGCCACAAAAATTGCTTTTACATTATTTTAAAACTTATCCGCTGGTCCAAAGAGTTTTGTATCTGCTGCTGTAGGTAAATGCTGACTTTGTAGTGAAGGCTTCACTAACCATACATCAATGGTTGCATGTTGTTCTTCTCTTCATGTTATTCCTCCAAAACAGTCAAACTCTGCCTTCCGCTGCCTAAAAATGTCCTGAGAAATCTGGGAACTGATCAGATGCAGCATTTAAAAATTATGCTGCTAAAGACAGATCTCTGATATTACTGAGAGATATACACTGTTGACTAAAGACTGTTTCTCAGTCCCTTTGCTAATTTGTGGTGGGACAACATTAACTTTATATTTTTCACTGCCCTGCCAGCTTGCAATATGAAGGACTCACAAAAATATGGGATGTGGATCTTAGTCTCATAGCTAGCTCTGTAGAACAAGTTTTCAGTACTGCAATCTGAGAATTGTATCCATGGTAGAATTTATTTGTTATCACACTCTGGATTTCAGGGCCCAAGCCAGAGTTGCCTTACCATCAGTAAAGTACCTCCTTCCCTTAGAAGTAAACCCATAGTCCTGTAAGGTGGGAAATCTGCTTGTTAAGATGTCTAGTACCATATGACCTGGTGATAGTCTCAAAATAGATAAGGAAGCTCATGTGCACAAGGCCAGCATGTATCAGCTTTAGGTACAAATATTCTAAAAGGCAGCTACAACTTCATAAACAGTCTTGACTTTACAGCTCACGCTGCTCAGTGGAAATCAGGGATATCGCTTTTGCTAATGCACAGCAACATCCTCCTCAGTACTCAGAAAAGCTGTATCTCTAGGTATTTTGAGGCTAATAATGTAGCCTTTGAGAATGCCTACCAGATGAGGGTCTGCAGGTGAGGGAATTGCAAATTTGGGAATCCTGCTATGATTTAAGAACTAAGTGTCCAAGCACCCAGGAGTGTCAGGTTTAAAGTATTGTTTGAGTCCATCAGCAAAAACTTACTCAAGTTTAACAGTGAGCTGGATTTGTGAGGACTCCAGTGTTAGTTTTATGCTTGACTCAGGTACTCATTAGCTGCTCCAGCGAATTGTCTCTGAGTCAGCTGCAGGAGAATAAAAAGTGAAACTGAGAATACTTAGTCCTGCCTAATACAGATGGTAACTTAATAACAAAGGAAAAACTGACTTCCCTAAGCAATGGGAGCACTTGTGTGCCTGCAGCAGAAGACTCCGACTTTGTAATTTGCTCTGCTCTGGGTGGACTGCCTGGAAGCACACTGCCAGCATGACACAGTAGGACACACACAGGCCCCTCTACTAACCTGTCACGGAGTCAAGTGGGTCCACCTGCTTTCCTGACTTCAGGACTAGGAATTAAATTACTGTGATACTTCTAAAACCTGTACAGTGAAGAAGGATTAATTAATGTGATTTTCTAGTGTGTACGAATTATATCAAACAATGTTCTTGTTTACAAAAGCACTGTAGATATTGTAGGGATGTAAACATTGCAGAGTCAACCACAAAGCTGAAGAAGAAGGGGAATTAAAAGATTTGAAATTTGCTTTCAGAAAAACAAAATCTGGGCCTAAATCCAGTAACAGCTTTTTTAAAAAATACAGAATATTTTTTTTTTTTTTTTAACTGTTAGGCAGCCTTGGTGAACACACCTGCAAGCATTTAAATGGCATAAATAGGTGCACCTGGGGAAGAAATACAAGTATAAACCTTTAACTCTGAAGCTATAGCTGGCTGAAGCATTATGGAAGACCAAAGCAGAAGAATGGTAAATATTTTGTTTAAGGACAGACCCTGTCCTTTACAGAACTGGCTGGTTTGTCTGTGAGGAGGAGTATGTGTTGCTCATTTAAGGATTTGTTCATAGGGGTATAAAACTTGTAGGGCTTGGTTTCTTGAATTGAATGACTTTGGCTCTAGAGCTCCAACTTTAAGGGCATCTCTGTGAAAGAACTCTGTGTTCAGGAAAAGATAGGTAAAGAAAGACAAGTGTTTTTATGTGCAAGAACCATGGAAAAGTTGTTTTGTTTTGCTTTTAAATCCCACAGTGAATCTAGCTATCCTTCTGGAGTATAACTCTTTGTTATGTTTTCTTGTTGGAAGAGGCAGGAGCCCAAGGAGGAGGGAAATGGAGGAATAATTGCTTTGTGTGGATCAAGGACAACCAAACTTCATATCCTTTTCCTAGTGACTTAATAACCTCAGAGGTATTCTGATCCTGTAAGCATCTTTGTTAGTACTTTTACTGACCCAAATTCAAGGCAATCGCTGTAGTATTTTCTGTGTCAGCAGGCTGTGATGTGATGGCAGAATATGGAGGTGTTTCTTTTTTGTGAAGTGACAGGTAGCCTGATGTTTATTATTTGACTGGCATTTTATAGGCTAACTGTAAATTTGAATTTACTTAACACACGCTTTTTGTGGATACAGTGAGATAGCTTGGTAGAACTGTCACTACAGGGAAAACTGGGTGACTTCTGTCATCCCGAAAGATTTGATGGCTCAAGGTTTTGGGAAATACGAATGTAATAACCACTGTTAATCACCAACAGTAATGCATTGGGGTGGGTGGCTCCCTGTGATGCACTACAGGGCAGTAGGCATGATGGAGCATTGTGGAGCCCTGTATGCACAGCCAGAGCCATGACTTAACAAATACCCCCCCCAGCGTTAAGGGTAGCCGAGCTGTTAAGTCCAGAGTGGGTGAGAGGGGGTTAGCTACAGAAGGGTGAGGTAACACGATCTCTTGGGAAGGATGCAGAAGCCTGTGACAGGATGATAAGGCCCACAAAGAGAAGGAGACGGAGTTCTTGCCCACAAAGAGACTGTAGAGGGGCTGGTGTGTGTGAGGCAGAAGGAGGAGGCTGGTATAGCCACGGGTGAAGCATCTCCTACTCTAGCTGACACTCAAGCCGGGCAGACCCCACAGCGCGCCACTACTAGCGCTCTCCTCCATTCCTCGCCGCGCTGA
>NW_010131009.1:0-8423 GCF_000699245.1 Pterocles gutturalis
CCTTCAGCCGGGCTCAGGGGCGCAGACTGGGGATTCCTTCCGCTCGCCCCTGTCCAAGGCAAAGGGCACTTGTCACACAGCTCCCCTGGGCCTGGGCTGAATCCCCCTGACAGGTCCGGTGCTGCTCTGCCAGCTCCCGGCCCCCCCCCCGGGGTCCCTGGGCTGCCCAGCCCAACCATACCCGTGCCGCTGCGGCTCGGGCTGGGCCCTTAGCGGAGATGTTCTGCTGTCCCCTGTGGGGAGCGGAAACCCAGCAGCAAGGCCTGCCTCCAGTCTGTCAGAGCTGGCCTGCCAGCCCCTGCCTACCCCCACCCAGTCAGGATTACTAAAATGGATAAAGGTTTCCTTTATTTCTGCTCAGAGCTCAATGAAGCCACATAGGAAGAGACTGGAGTGAAATGCTGGTGATGACGAGTGTTCAGGTGTTGTAAGGAACAGAGAGCAGAGGTACCTGATTTTGAAAGTGGTTGGGAAGCGTCGCTGCGCTAGAGGAAGGATCGCTGTTGGAACTTGACAGCATTTCCAGAAGCTGCATTCACTGGCACAGAGCTGGGAGTCCTGGGAGGGGTTAGAGGTGGATAAGCAAACAAGACCTTTTGTTTTGTTTTGTTTTATGCCAACACTGGAGCTTTCTGATAGACCTTGCCAGTTGTAAATCGCAGCTGAAATTAACATCCTTGAGACAGGCTTGATGACAAGTTGTACTCCCTTGGTTAGGGCTACTGTGCTTTTCAGAAATATTACCCATCACTTCAGAAGCTCTGTTGCTGGAGAATTTAAAATAAATGGTGTCTGACCTTCCTATTCTGGAAGATACTTCAGCCAGAGAAAAATCTGTTCTCCAGAATTTGCAGCTGAACAAATCTAATGGTGCTTCTTCTAGCAGCAGATGAAAATCATCACTTAAAGCTGTGAAGTAACAGAATTTCTCCATGTGCATGTTGCAGTTCTTGCCCCTTTGAGCAGCAGTGTCATCATCCGCAGTACTGATTCCTGGAAACTTCAGCTGTTAAATATAGAGGTTATGAGATTTGGGCAGGCGTGAATAGATCATTGATGGCTCTCGCTCTTCTGCATAGTAAGCCTTAAGTGTCCAAAAAGAAAAGGAGATGACTGGTGTTCTGTGTGTGCTTAGCAAGGACGTAGCCTTCTCTTCTGCAGTTGGTAGGAGACCATCCTCATGCTTTTCTAGCAGCTAGGCGAGACTTCTATTTTAGAATTTTTCCTGTACTTCTTGTAACAAGAAGCCATCTTGTTTTCTTTCTTTAATGAAAGATGGGAACTTTCCTACATCCTGATTATTAATTTTTTTTTATTTTCTGATCTACTGTTCAAAATACAGCTCCATTTTCTCCATTTTGGGTAATTCTTACTGTGCTTAGGAGTTGTATCGTCCTCTGCCACCATAAATTACCGCATGAAAAAGGAATGACGTCAATAAGAACAGCAGTGAGTTCATGTGTTCACCCTCCCAGAAGGTCCAGAGAAGCTGTGGATGCCCCGTTCCTGGAGGGGTTCAAGGCCAGGCTGGATGAGGCTTTGAGCAACCTGGTCTGGTGGGAGGGTCCCATGGCAGCGGGGTTGGAAGCATTCTGTGTGAACCACTGGTGGGGTAGTTGTGTGCCCGGTGCTGTGCTACTGGCAGAGTGTTGGTAAAGGAGGAGCTGCTGGCTGCTGATCGTTCTCTTCAGTAGTTGAAAGACTGGTTGGAGGTGGGTGACATGGCATGGTAGAAAAGCAAAGCAACCTGCATCAGAAGGAGCCTGACTATGGAAATGCTTTCCTTTTTCTTTCTGCTCAGTACAAGTTTAATTCCTTTGCATTCTGTGGCTTTGTCTCTACTCCATTGGATAATAATGAACTATAATGACTG
This sequence comes from Pterocles gutturalis, assembly GCF_000699245.1. NCBI lineage: Eukaryota > Metazoa > Chordata > Aves > Pterocliformes > Pteroclidae > Pterocles > Pterocles gutturalis. Next base: position 1,874 of record NW_010131009.1, read on the forward strand.
TAAAGTGACAAAGGGAGAAAAAAGTCAAAATCCTTAGTCTGGCATGTGTTGATGTTTCTAGTCTATTAGAGTCTGTGACCAGCTGCCTTTTTCCAGTGAGGATGAGGTGCTGATAGAGACTGCAGACCTGCTGCAGGAAACTCTCCATGTGAATAGCACTGAAAGGGAATAATGCTGCTGTGGAGACTCATGGATTACGCTACGAAACCGTCCTGAAGTCCTGCCATGCAGTTTTCTTTGAGAGAGAGGTGTTAGCAGGGCTGCTCTGAATGTGGCACAGTGTATTCTAGTGACTGCTGCAGTGGTGCTGATGTGAAACCCTGCGCTCACTCAGCTTCACTGAAGTCTTTGGCAAAGCGTTGGATGACTGAAGGGAAGAAGGAGCAGAGCTTAAGTGCAGATCCCTTTTGCCATGAAGTCTTTCCATTACTTATTTCGAAGATGGGATTGTAAGACTTTTGCTGAGGAAAATGCTGTGCTACTGTCCAGATTGTCAGACTGAAATATCCTGTCTTGCTGGTGTTTTTTTTTTTTTATATGTGAATTTAAAAGCTTAGAATTTTAATTTTGGGATACCTACTAGTGGTGCGATAGCTGTTGCAGGTTGCTGTTTGAAGGCTGATGTGGGCCCCAGCAAATACTACAGGTATTCTAAAGCACATGAAACGTGTATCGGCAGTTGAAAATACTGTTTCCCATCTCAGTAGTACAATGCTGTACTAAATACAGCAATTGGACAGACTAAGCATTTACAGCAAGCACACCAAAGATGTAGTTTTTTGATAGGGGTATGACATTATGTTAATAGCATGCAGTCCTACTTGCGGTGTCCTTAATCTCTTCAGAAATTTAAGGCTCTAAGGGTGAACCTGTAGAGAGGGATGATAGCAACTGCTGGGGAGAAGAGCGCAGCAAGTATCAAAAGGCTTGTTGATGCGAGACTGGTGACAGAATTGCCATTGTGTTGAAGTAAGTATAACGTTAGTCCCTCGGTCTTTGAGGGAGAGGGATAGGAAACTGCCCAGCTGGAATCAACTTTAAAAAACATTGAGCCGTGGGCAAAACCCCCTACAATAAGAACAGGAGTGTAACTGGGCTACCTTATCTTGAGCACAGAGAACTGAAAATCCATGATTTTTCACATACCTTGTATCCTTCCTTTTTCTGAAGTGACTTAACACCTGCAGTTCACACTGAGGAAGGGAATTGCTGCCAAATGCCAGAGGAGATTTGGAATTTTGTCATAGCTTAGCTTCGGTGTTCTTCTAAACTTGAAAAAAGCAGTAAAGGAACATTAAAACAGGAAAACTTCATTACCAGAATGTAACATTTGCAGGTCTTTTACTGGAGCAAAAGCAGTATCAGCAATATAATTAGATATATTTTTTAGGTAGCTGGTAGTATTTTAAATAAATTTGCTGATTGCGCTGACAGAGGGGAGCATCTTTATCTGCAACGTGTAAAAAATGTTGTAGGCATTAATGAGTAAAGGTAGGTTGTAATACATTACAACAAAAATAATTATACTAATCAGCTCAACTGTATGTTTATAATAGCTCCTTATAGCCACAATGGCCACGTCATCCGAAGAAGTATTATTGATTGTAAAGAAGGTACGTCAGAAGAAGCAGGATGGAGCTCTCTACCTTATGGCTGAAAGGATAGCATGGGCACCTGAAGGCAAAGACCGATTCACAGTCAGCCACATGTATGCAGACATAAAATGTAAGTGAACGCTTCTCCTATTCCAGCTTCGGTAAGCAGTATTTCGAAAAACATTTAAATACAACCAAAGCTTATTTGCCATAAAACACCAGTAGGTACATTAGGAAGGTTGCAAGGGTCTGGAGCTTTGACTGGATTATTCTGTGTAGCAGCAGAGATCAGGACCACGGTGAAGTATCACTGGTTTAGTAAGGATGTTTCTGCAGAACTTCTGTAGTTCTCACATATTTAAGTTATACTGCATTTACCACTAACTTTTTATAAGCTTCTGCAATAAATTGAACAGGAAAATAGTCTATGCCATATGCCTGCCGAGCGAAGGGTGAGAGCAGGGCTGAGGAAGAGCATGGGATTTTCAGGGTCTAACACAGAAACTATTCTGGCATGTCATCTGTTAAGCTATGCATCGAAAGCTCCAGAAGCACTAGCTGCTGTAGTTTGGCCTAACTGGTCACATTCCAAGTAAGTGTTTGCTGTTGCAATAGCAGAGTACTTGCAAGTCAAAACGGAGCAGTAGAAGTCCATAGCATGCTGCCTTTCTGGCTCCAATTAGAGCTCATACCCAGTGTGCTGTAATGCCAAAGAAGGAATAAAAGGTTGTATGCGTCAGTTGGTAAAGGTTTAGTGATTATCGCTGTTCGAAGTCGCATACAAGTACCGCAGCATGATCAAAAGTGTGTGTGATGAATCAGAACGAATATGCTGTTTTCTTAAATAAAGTGTGATAAGGAGTTTAAAAGCTCTGTTCACCTATAATAATCAACTTTGTGAAGGGTTTTAGCTGTTTACTTACACTTAAGCAGCTTATATTTTAAATATTTCTTTGTATAGGCATTGAAGTCTTTCCAACTTAGGCGAAAGATGCTCTTTTTTGTCATCTAAAATAAAAAAAAAAAGAGGGGAGAGTCTTTGTAAATTTGCAATAGAGATGATGATTTAGTGGTGACATCTGGTTCATGTCTCCCACTTGAACTGGAGAAAGGGGTAAGAAAGTTAGGTTAGTGCCCTTTGCAGTGCTGCACTGAAGTCAGCACAGCACAGCAGTCCATAAAGGCAGTTGTTGTAGCCTCTGCTCCCTCTGGTTACGGGAAAGGAAGTAGGAGTTAGGTTTTTCTTATGAGTCATGAGGGTGTAATAGCACCTTGGAGGCATTGGTGATCGACTTTGGGAGTACTAATGGCTAAATGTACTTACACACCATTTGAAACCAGCATACCTCTGCTGTCGACAGACGTGCTGGTACTCCACCCTGCATCTGCTTTCTTACCACTTTCTTCTGTGGGAGCTGGTCCAGCTGGAAAAACAGAAGGGGGGTTACTTTTCAGTGGATCAGTTCCTTGGTTTGGCTTGCTGCACAAACACTAACAGTGGTACAAGAAAGGCAGCAGGAGGAAGGGGGGAGGGGGAATGAGGTTGTCACCTTGGAGCAGCAGCTTGGATGGGTACCAGGTTAAAGTGTCCGGGTGATGACAATCTAATTTTCAGTGGAGGACGTGGGAAATGCAAAGATGAATCAGGGCTCCTGTGCGGTAGCTGAAGGATAGCGAGCAATAGGCTACTAGTGTCTGTGTCGTGTGTTTGAGAAAGAACAAGGTGCAGGGTTCAAACTAATTTAAGAGGAAGACTGTCTGTTCCACTTTCATGGCTGGAATTCACGCACAGGATAATGGCATTTAATTGGATGATAACCACTTAGAAGCAAATACTCTAGGGAAAAGAGTTTCTTGTATAAGCTTACTGTCTGTTGCTAACTAATACTCTCTGTGTAATCTAGGCCAGAAAATCAGTCCAGAAGGTAAAGCTAAAATTCAGCTTCAGCTAGTATTGCATGCAGGGGACACAACCAACTTTCACTTCTCCAATGAAAGCACAGCAGTGAAGGAGCGAGATGCGGTAAAGGATCTTCTTCAGCAACTGTTGCCCAAGTTCAAAAAAAAAGCTAATAAAGAACTTGAGGAGAAGAACAGGTAAAGGGAAAGGAACCTTAAAGGGGTTTTTTTTGTTTTTTTTAAATTGTTACCCAACTATGGTATATTTCTGCAAACAGTAGTTGTTATTGCAACATTATTAGTGATACAGCACTTGTTTCCCTAGTAAAAATCTTTCCCTTTTCAATTTAGAGGCAGTTCCTTGAGACTTAGGTAACTAACATGTTGAGACTATGCTTGTGTTCTCAGTGGCACGTTCCTGAGGCGTGAAGGCAGCCAGCCCGGCTGCCACCCAGTCTTTGTTAGCCATGGCTATGAGGTGAAAGCACCCAACTGGCAGTCTGTCTCTTTAGTCTCTTAAGCATATATGTATCAGTTAGAAAAGTTGCTTGAAAGAAGTTTTTCTTTTCCAGAAAAAGAAAACCTTGCTTGATCTTTGATTTTTTCTTTTCCCTCCCTGTATAATCCCTTCCCCCCAAATCTTTTTTCCTGGTGTTTTATATACTCAACTGAATTGCGTTATGAATTGCAGACACATTTCATGCATCTGACTTGAGATGCAGTAGTTTGTTATTTGACATACAGGATGTTTATTCTAAAAGAATGTTTGGAGAAGGCATTCAGGACCTAAGTCCTTTTCCCAAAAGGGCTTTTAAGATACACTTCCATTCCTTTACAATGTTCTTGTGGCCAAAAGCCAAATGTCCTTTAAATGAGTTGTTGAGGCCATAGAGCACCCTTCTCTGTGCCTCCCCAGACAAGTTCCGCTTCATTCTAGCATCTGCTGTGAATCCTGTACCATCTAGCTTCTCTTTCCAAAGACTGTTCTAGCTTTGGACTTACATAAGGTAAAGCTAGATTTTTCAAAACATGAGAGCACTGCCTTATTGGGTAGATGAGATCTTTACGAGGAGATTTCCCAGCAGATGGGCAAGAACCCTTGTGCTGGAGCTCCAACACGTCCAGGATTAACTGGTTCCAGTACTGCAGCGACCACTAGGGTCTACATGCAGGCTGCCTTGGCACTGTCACCATACTAGTTTCTTTGTGCTATGTGCCTTATTTCCAGCAGTATTAATACTGAGTACGTGGGCAGTCTTAGCTCTAAATCTTTGTATCCTTAAATGGAATTTTACAGTATTATGCCATGTGGCCCTAACAGCTTTTCTAGTCACAGAAAAGGCAGAATCTCTGCACATACTTGCTCCTAGTCTGTTCTTTTGATGATTAGAAGTCCAAGTCCAGTGACAGGGCTTAATTTGCTCAGTTTGCAACAAATGAGGCAAAAAAAATTCAACCTGTTCTGGAAGGGTGCTACATCTAGAGTCCCTGTGGCACTTGCCCGATTTATTGATATGTGGGGGTCAGGTATGTACCAGAATTCCCAGCTTTAATGAAATAATGAGAATAGCAGACTGCTTCTTGCTGCACTAATTTGTCAGAATTGCCACTAATCCCTGTTTGTACAAACAAGAAAAACCTTAGTGGTTAAAACATAATGATGTACTGCCACAAAGTTTTCACTTCCACCTCATGTGTGTTTTGAGGTATCTTATCCCACACGTATTTTCTAATCTGTACTCTTGCACTAGAATAGAGACCTGTAATTACTGAATTTTAAGATCTTCAACAGGAATTCTGTCATGCTGCAATCTCCCCCCACCCCAGACCTTTATGGAATTTCAAGTAAATTCATTGCACTTTTGCAGTTCAGGAGACTCCAGTCCTGGATGTGCAAAGACAAGAGCACCACAGGATATTTTAGGATAAGTTGTTAGTCCCACATCTAATTTTTTCTTAGGCATTACTGTTTTCCACCATTTAATGCTATTCCTTAAACATTTTTTTAGTCCTTTAAGTCTTCTGAGACAAGTATAGCTACGGAGGTTGGTTGTTTACACAGTCTTATTAAGAAGTGCACAGCATTTTGGAATAAAAGTTGGTTTCTGTTCCTTTTGTGAACTCATGTTAGTTATGGAAATTGTAGTGATTTATTCTGCAGTGTTTCAATTCTATTCAATACATTCTTTTACCAGAATGCTGCAAGAAGATCCTGTTTTGTTTCAGCTCTATAAAGACCTTGTTGTGAGCCAAGTAATCAGTGCTGAAGAATTCTGGGCCAACCGTTTAAGCCTGAATGCAGGGGATAATTCTGCAGCACCTAGTAAGCAGGATGTGGGCATCTCTGCAGCATTTCTGGTATGTTGAACCTCTAACTTAAAGGATTTTGCAGCAAACAAATTGGGGAAAGTGAGAGTTCTGCTCATATACTTTGTTCCCATATACTTTAATGTTGTTCTTTCCTGGTTCCTCAACATCTCTCTGCATGTTAGTTAGACTATTGCAAGTGTAAAGGAGAAAAAAAATAGTAAAGGTTTTATACAAATCTGCAACCTCATAATTTTGTCAATTTAAGATGCTCAATTTGAACTTTAAATCGACAATAGGCAGATGTCCTTTATACCACTGCTCTGCCTTCCATAAAACAGGAATAATGGTGAATTTACAGTTGCTAGATTACAGTAAATTAATAAGCTAAAGAGAGTATCTGTTACAGCATTGACATGCATAAATGGAGCTGCAAAGACTTTACACACAAAAGGTTTTATTCCCTCCCCATTTTTTTTAAACCGGTTCATACTTTCAGCTACTTGAAGAACAACTTGTGTATCTGAAAGCTTTTATTATCCCTCTCTTTCTCTTTCAGTTATATTACCCATTTGTAGAAACCATGCTTCAGTAATCTCAATGCAGTCTAAAATTAATCTAGGTACAATCTTCAGATTCCTCCCACAGAGGCACATTTCTACTTCTGCAACAAAATTCAGACAGATTATGACTCTTTAGCTGGAATCCCATTTGCACCTTTATAATGACATCAAGGGTTCGGGAGGGAA
>NW_010131009.1:8433-19577 GCF_000699245.1 Pterocles gutturalis
TGGGAGTTGTTTTATGACTTAGCTGCTATACAAACGTTTGGTTTTTTACCCCTAGAAATACCTGAATCAGTTACCAAATGAACTTGATTGCTCTGATTTCCTGTCTCCCATTATTCTTCCACCTTAAAATTTAAAAAAAAACAACAAACCCAAACCTTCAAAACTGAAGCTTTCTTAAAATAAGCAGTTGTATTTGTGTACTCTGCATTTGTGAAGAAGAAAACTTCAGATATTTGTGTGTCCTAGTTCAAGTTCAAATAACGATCTGGTTCTGCTCAGAATGAGTGTTTCTCTGGGAAGAAGGTGGTATGAAAACTGGAATTTATGTGTACAGGAAAAGGAAGAAAAGAAGGCAGCATATACAATCGTGTACTTTTTTCCTATTAGTGAGAATTGGACTGAGTGCTTGCTTGCTCCAGAGCTTCCTAAAGACATCACTGAGGTCTAACGTGCAAGTGCTGACTAAGGCTTACCCTCAGTTCTTAAATTCAGTGTTATTTATCAATTATACTGAGATGCTTTTAGTGTGTAAGGAAATAAGGTGTAAGAGCCGTAAATCCTTCTTTGTCATTTCATTATCCTCACCGATTATTCACTACCTGAACTGTTGAATGAACAACAAAAGATCAGGCATATAGTAAACATGCCTATTTTTGCTTTGAAAGAAGAAGGTATTAAACTAAGCATACCTTCTTTTGACTAATGGAGCAATCTTTGCTTTTCATCTTCTAAAGCTTACAGTCTACTTGTTGAATCATCCCTTAAGTGTAATAAAGTAATGAATGCATGCTCTTCCATTTCTCCTTCTAAAAATTTATGATCAAATGTACTATGGATTATGGGAGGAAGAAGATTGTTTTATCTGCAGCAGCATGTGATTGCAAGATGCCAGTTTTTTTCCTTCTCCAGTTACAGAGGGCATTCAGACCTGACTGCTTTTCCTCCCTGTTTCTTAGGCTGATGTACGGCCTCAAACAGATGGCTGCAATGGTCTGAGGTATAATTTGACTTCAGATATCATTGAGTCCATATTTCGAACATATCCTGCAGGTAAGAATACTGCTTTACATAACACATGCATGCATTTAAGATTTGTTTTTTACTATCTTACTGTGGGAAGACTAGAATGTTAGTCTGAGCCAGGAAGTATAAAGGACCATATCTTCAGTCTTCTAGATGATTTCCCTGCCTCATTTGAGGGGTGGGAAGAAGCAGGTCTTAAAACATGCTTTTGAAATTAAATTATGATTTAGTTAAATGAAAATATTTAACTTGTTGTGTTGACCTTTTTTAAATTGTGAGTAGATCTTTGCTTTCCATGATACTCTCCTACTTAGATTTCAGTTCATTGTTATTTTCCATTAAATCAACTTTGGGAGGAAAATGATCTGATTTCCATCATTCCCCTGTGCTATATTGAAAACTGACACTGGTTCATTTTGGCCCGAGGTTAAAAAGTTTAGATCCATTCTGAGAACAACTAGAAATATGGCAAACCAGACTTCTTGTGTCTGCAATTCAAATTAGAGTATTCAGAGCACTGCTATGTGCATTTCTGTTCAAAGCGTTAGCTAGCATTGCAGAGCATAAAGGAGTACCTGTTTGCTCATACTTAACTACTGCATTTCCTTACGTTTAACTGGTATGAACGAAGGCAGCATTAGACAGAAAGCAAGAAAATTTTAACCTAAAATACAATATTAACATTTGCAGAGCAGTTTGTAACCATTATGGTTTTTGTTCACAGTAAAAATGAAATATGCAGAAAATGTTCCACATAACATGACTGAGAAGGAATTCTGGACTCGATTTTTTCAGTCTCATTATTTCCATCGGGACAGGCTCAATACAGGCTCAAAAGACCTCTTTGCGGAGTGTGCCAAACTGGATGAAAAAGGTGGGCTTTCTGACTTTGTGTCTGCAGTAGGCTGCTGCAGGCTTAGCTGTATCATAGAGCACAACACTCGAGGTATATCTAGTACATCTACCAAAGCTGAAGTCAGAAGTTTTTGTATGTCCGTTTACTGGGCATCTTGTTTGTCAAACCATAAAGTGAAAGCTACAGATTGTCACTGAAAGTTAGCTATAGCTGTTATTCTTTGCATGTTTGATAGCAGATGCATTTCTTGAAACAAATTAGCCTTTGGAAAGTGGTAGCACTAGAAATACTGTTTATCACAACCCATGCAACAGTAAATCTGTGATAAATTCCATAATATGCTGTCATGTTAGATTGATTATGCTCTGCCATCAGTTACTATGGAATAATTTTGTTTCCATCAGCCTTTATTCTGTGGTATGTCCACAATTTACAACAGGTATAGCTTATGTAATAGATCAGTTTTTAGTAATAGACAAATATGGATCCTGTTTTAAGATTTTGCAGAGGAGTTGCCATCTCTGTTCTCTGTCAGCCTTTTTAACGTGAAATCTTAAAATATTATCTGACTTAAGTTTTCATCAACCTTTTGAGGTAGGTTTGTGATGGTACAGAAACGTGGAGAGTTGAGATCACTTAGCACCATTCCTTAATATGTATTCTGACTCATGAAAGCATTCTATTAGGATTCCACAACCCTTCACAAGTTATCACCAGATACAAATTACCGTTCTACCCAAGACAGGGCAGTAAAACAATGATGAAATTAGAACACACACAAAATTAAGGCTTCCTATTTCCCACTAATACAACTACATCTTCAGGGGGGTTTTTTACTAAACAGTATTCAATGATGTGTAGATGTTGATGAAAACTGCACTAATTAATAGGATGATCTTTTATAATAACTTCCCAAGTTTATTGCTTATTTTAAATGGAGCTTTGAAAAGGGTTGAAAGTTTTAGTCACAGTGATACTTGGCATCTGCAGAAGCTTTGTCTCCTCCTTTTAAAAGTTAAATATAATCTAATAATCCCTAAATTATTCCTATATGTTTAGCTACAGTTTTTAATTTTTTTGTTTGTTTCATACAGGTTTGAAGACAATGGTGTCTCAAGGAGTAAAAAACCCTCTGATAGATTTAACAGCTTTGGAAGATAAAACATTAGATGAAGTAAGTAGTTGGCAAAAAAACCCCATACCCCTTTAGTTTCATTTAAGGAGAAAGTGGGTCCTTCTCCTGTTAAAATAACTACAAATGCTAATTCTAGAACACATCACTTACTAGGCTGCTGCAGTGGTTGGGTGATCAACATTTATGCTGTTGGACGTGTGTAAAGAAATGGAGACTCTGCCAGTGGACCTGGATGCCCGGGATGCCTGCTTTACTATGCTGGGTATAAGGGCAGGACTTCCCTTTTTACAGAACTGCTGTTTCACTTGGATGGCTTTTTTCTCTAAAGTGGGCTCTCTGGTTTCTTCCTATCTTTTGGAAGCTGTGACAATGTACAGAAGGGTAGCACAAAACAGGAAAAAGTCTTTGCATTTGTTCTCACTTTGACCACTGGTATTTGTTTGATTCAGCTTAATTTTAAGGACACTTTATACAGTTTTATTTGTTTAGCTTTAAATACTGTGTTTGGTAAAAATATGACTAACTTGAACTATTACCTGCCTTCAAGTACAAATTAAAAGAATTGTTATAAATGGTGTACCATAAACTGTGTACTTTTCTGCATTGAATTAAACTTTTGAGTTGTAATTAATAATGATGCTGTATTACTAAGGGTTTTTTTTAAGAGCTATCCAAAGCTAACAGTCTGAAACTGGACTAGGAGTTTAGGATAGGTATGTTTGAAATACTATGCAAATTGTCCTCGTTTGCTTTTGAGGCTGGTTAACTGCAAGCATGAAACAGCATGGGGTAAAGTGAGTTGCCTTCAGCCACCTGGTAACTGGGGAACACTGCCAACATTGAGGCTCAAGGTTTTTTTTGAATTCCTAGTGGTATCACATCCTCCTGACAGGTGTCATTTAGCCTGTGGGCTCCTGGTGTCTCACAAGATGTCAAAAAGAGGTCAGTAAAACAATTGCTAGCTCTTATTTGCCATCAATGCCTGTCTCATACAAGTGATCCTTAATTTTTAAGCTAGCTCTGTTTTTATTTATAACAAATCATGGTCTTATAAAACTATCTGTTTAAGAATTTTTTTCTTCTGACACCTCTAAACTGACAAGTGTTAGCGGAATAAAATAGCCTATGGAGATTTTTTCAAAGTACATAAGGTGATGGTGGAGGAAAGGTAGGAAAATCCTGCTTCAGGTGATGCAGGATCACTCAGTGAAGTTCAGAGGAGGTAGCACACAGGCTTCGTGACTCAATGGAAGACAGAGAATCATCTTTCTGGTTTTGGGGCAGGAGGTAGCTAATGTTGTTTTATTTGTAGGGCTATGGTGTTGCTTCTGTGGCCTCTACATCAAATGCCTCAAAATCTGCTAGAGAAAGTAGCAACGCTGCCATTATAAAACGCTTTAATCATCATAGTGCCATGGTCCTTGCAGCTGGTCTCAGGAAACAGTAAGTTCCACTGTTGTGTAAAAACTTTTTTGTAATAAAATTTTAAGGAATTGCCAAAATTAAAATATATCATCAATTAGTCATCCAACCTTTTCTTTTACTTTTTAAGAATGAAAGGAAAATACCTTAAGGTTCCATTTTACTTTCAAAAGTTCTTCAGCGCTGTCTGAGATGACAACAACTTAGCTAAAAATAGCATTTATCATACAAAGCAGATTAAAAAGGGAAAGGATGTTTCTGCCTTAGTTCTTCAGCCCTGGTGAAGGCTGCAGAAGCACTATTCTGTTTGCTGGACAGGTAAAGGGAGTTCCTATCACCTGCCTTCCAGGAGCAGCTCTGCTGGGGCTTCCTCTAGTGGGGTGCAGAGACATATGTAAATAAGAAAGCAAAAGAACAGCGTGGCATGGGTGGATCAGATGAAAGATTTTTCCAGTGCAGTGCCCTGCCCCTGACCAAAAAAATGTATCAGCTGGTTAGGTGCATTTACAGTAAACTTCATAAATGAAACTTCTTAAAAGAGGCATGAAATTGATTAGATGTGAAGTCTGCTTTACTACTGGTTTATAGATGGTCACCAAAGGATTACTACTCTACCCAAATCCTACAGACCTTGCCTGTGAGAGTTCTTAAAAACTTTCTTCTGGGTAGCTGTGCTCCCTCATGTTGTTGTTCTCTCTTACACAGATTGAACAGTGGACCTTAAACAATCTCTTCTGGGTAGTGTGTGTTTCTGTTTCTCAGTTCAGAAAGAGACAAAACAATTCTCATTCTGCAATTCTCTCATTCTGCAACTAGTACCTCAAAGGCTCCCGTAGCTCTGCTAATACCTGGCTGGAATAAGTGTGTATGCCAAGTGTTCCTAATTTAGGCATGATTTTGCTGTGTCCTACTTGCATAGTGGCAGTCTAGATCAACTTCTAGAAACAAAGGCAGAAGGGGAAAAAAGTTAATATACAGCATATGAACATGTATATAAAATTTTTGAAACAGATGTATTTACTTTGTCTCTAGCTTGTATCTTAAGTTTCCTGTGAGGTGAATTCTTCTTAATGCTGTTTCTCTATTTTAAGAGAAGCACAAAATGACCATTACAGTGAGACCAGCAGTACGGATGGAAACTCCAGGGATTCAGATTTCTTTCAACCACCATTGAAAAAGGTATAAAGTTAGTTGATGCAATTCTAAATGAATGGAAGTGGAAGCTCTGTCTCCCAAAAGATTGCTGAAGCTTCATTGTTTTATGATGCATCTAAAGTGACACTTACTTAGCTTTGAGTAGAAGTATCTAGAATAAGAACCTGAGGGCCTGTAAGAAACTGGGTACCTCTGTTAGTAAACACAAATAAATTATGCCTTGAAGTGTTGTTCTGTCTATCTCTTCAGTAGTGCCCAATGAAAGTAAAAAACTTCCAACATGCTTCTGATTGGACCCAGAAATCTAGTTCTTTCAATGCGGTTCTATTTTTGCCCTCCTCCTTTTTTTTTTTTTCCCAAATGCCTGAAAACTTCTAGAGAACATCCATCTGAAAGGGATATTGGCGTTCAAGCACCGATATTAACCTATAAAGTGCATTGTTTGTAGAGGAAATTATTAAACTGCCACATAGCAGCCTTCATCTTAAGGTCAGAGGCTGAAGTGAGGTTAAACTGAAAGCGGCGTGACACCTGGTGAACTGAAATACAGAACAGTCTGGTTGAGACTAACCATAGCAGCTCACAAAGTAGAAGAGAATACTGTAATTGCTACAAAACTGAATTGAATACTTCTGCTAGTGTTAACAGCCTAAACATAAAATGCCAAGGGGACTCAAAACGTGCATATATTGTGAGAAAAGTTTGTAGAATACATGTGTTAAGTGTTGAGGTAGTCACCAGCTTTGACTTTCCTGAAAGCTGCAGTTTTTGCTGGGGAGTAAACGATATACCAGCACAAGAATAATTGTAATGAAAAGAGGAGTGGAAGAGTAGCATGAGAGGAGGAGACTCCAATAGTAGTTTTCTCATTGTACGATGCAATATCACTATGCTGTTATCTCTCTTGGCTAATGTTCTAGAGCTCTGCTGTCACCAGATAGCCTGGGTAACTATTATAGTTTTACACTCTTGTACACCACCCATTAAATCATTACTATTTCTGCTAATCTAGAGATAGGTGGGCAAAAACAGAGAGCACAAAGAATAAGCAGAACACTTTTTGGAAGTGTCAGGGACTGCAAGTTTTGGCCAGAATCTGCAGAAAAAGCAGTAGTGCCAAGACATCCAAATTGCACACCTTGAACAAAATGGGGCACCGCTGCCTCTGGAGGCTAGATGCGAACCATTCCACACTTTCATTTTCTTTAAGGTTTTAGCAACCCTTCCGCTCAAACTCAGTAAACTGGTAAAAAGCACTAGATGCATCAAATTGTGTCCTCATTAGTAACGGGTGTAATTATTTGGCTTATTTTAGGTGAAACTGCAGGAGTCCATTGAATATGAAGATTTATCAAAGAATAATAGCATTAAAACTATTGCACTAAACTTAAAGAAGTCTGATAGGTAAGTTAACAAAATATCCATGGCTATTTCAGCATATTTGATCTAGCAGGTCTCCCATCACAGCCTGTACAGAATCAGCTGCTTTAGTCTCTGCTGTGCCACACTCAATTGTGTTTAGGCTAAGTTTAGAAACCTATTATGAACTCCTGAATAAACGAGCTTCCAAGTAATTCCCATTTAAATTTTTAGTTTAATTTCATCTTCTAGTTTCTTCAGCAAGTGAAGCCTCTGTAGGCCTACTTGAAGGGCTTTGACATGTAATTTCTGTGAAAGTCTTAGCAGACCTGTATTCACAGTTCAGCACTTTGTTGTAGTTTACAGTGGAAAAATGCACGTGTCACATGTGAAAATATATACATGATTCCAAGGAAAATCCACTCCCAGGCAAAAAAGTGCAGTTGGGATAGTTTGGACTGCTTACTGGTCCAGTATTTTTCTAGTAGTCCTCTTGTTTTCTAGACTTTTGAGTTTGAAAACCATAGATATAACTTCAGAAAAGGAGTGATACCATAGGAAAGAGAACGGTTCCAAATGTGCACCTAACTTCATTTAGCTTAGTTTCAATCAAAAGCAGTGTGAATTCCTCCACTCTAATGATATTCCCAGACCTAGGTGCCACAGATAGCTTTTCATTAGGAAAATCATGCTCGCAGATTCAACAGTAGAAGCTCTTCTCTGATTTTGCTGCCATACCATCCCTAACCCAACCTCTTCCCATGCAGCAATGTATTTTACTTTGTCAATAAATAAGATTTAGATAGTAGTGTCAACAGCTGAAAAGCATCTGAAATGGGAAACATTTGAAGAACTGTCCACTGAGCTTGGCCTCTGTTTCACCAGCACTCCTATTAATACACTTTTGTCTTTCCTTTTCTCATCTCACAGGTATTACCATGGTCCAACTCCAATTCAATCACAGCAATATGCAACCAGTCAGGATATAATTAATTCTTTTAATAGTATTAGGCAAGAAATGGAAGCTTATGTACCCAAACTAACTCAGGTATGGAATCTTGTTTTCTATATAATTTAGTGTTTCATGTGTACTAGAATTTTAATTTTTCACGGTAAATTTAATTATCTCCAATATTTTTACATTATTCAATTTATTTTACAACTTTAGTCAACACCTTTTGAGCTATTGTGTTTAAAATCTACAGAATAGGAAACTGAGTCATTGCTGATACTAAGTTATATTCTACTGTTACCATGTTCTTTTGAGGAAATAGCAAAGGTGTGAAGTAGTGAAGCAGGACAGTCATGCAACATGAAACACGCCAATATTATTGATGCCACCCCCTGAAATTTAGGATGTACTGGTCTTAGGAGGTCATAGTAAGCAGGTTTATAACTGAACAGGCTTTTGCTCCTAAGTGCACTTAGGCAGGACATAGTTCTCACTGTGGGCTGCACAGAGTCTGTGTCCTGGCAACTGGAGGGCAGCATCACCATGTAGACAGTCTCCTCGGCCAGTGTCTGAACTCTGTTAGTAAACCTAGACTTGGCCCTAAGTCAAGCAGGCCCACCTGTGAATGTGTCACATTTCTGTATAGTAATTCTCTGTCTCTTTGTAAAGTAGCTGCACAGCCAGTTAATGCGCTAGGTAAATAAAAGGTTTGTTTGTCCATAATTAATTGGAGAGCTTTCATTGAAAACATACGCTATAGCACTTAAAGGCACCATGTCTAGTTCTTGAGAAGAGCAGAACTTCTGTTGAATCTGATCAATTGTATCTTTGACATTGGAGTTCAAATACAACTTATTTTAAAAAGATTTTGTTGGGAAAAGTGATGTGAAATCTTTGCTTTCTCTCTCCCTTCAGGTTCTTTCAAGTAGTGATGCTACTAGCACTATTGCAGCCCTGTCACCTGGAGGAGCACTTATGCAGGGTGGAACACAGCAAGCCATAAA
Source organism: Pterocles gutturalis (assembly GCF_000699245.1). Classification (NCBI taxonomy): domain Eukaryota; kingdom Metazoa; phylum Chordata; class Aves; order Pterocliformes; family Pteroclidae; genus Pterocles; species Pterocles gutturalis. The sequence goes on from NW_010131009.1 coordinate 17,340, forward strand.
CCGTAAGGATTTAGGATGTATAATACTTTAATCACATCTTATTGCATTATACAGCAGTACCTGGCTTGCTGTTTCATCTCCCTCTTGGAATATGTTACAGTGATAAAGGAAATTTTGGAAACATATATCTGTAGTAATACTGGGTTACAGCAACAAAATAACAGCAGCAATCCAGCCACACCACGAGGGTGGTACTGGCTACACCAGTGCTGAGGCAAGTGAATGAGAACATTTTACAAAGCCAGTGATGAAGGATGCACTTGATACCAAGTTCTCTTAGAGATAATGGGTTTTGCTTGTTCAGCATTTCCTTTTTATGATTTTTTTCCCCCCCTGGATTTTAGAAAATAAAGGCATACTCTGGGAAATCTCTAAGAAGGCAAGGTCTAGATAATTGTCTGTAACTAGGTTTTTTGCACCCTGCATTTAAGATCCACAGCTTGCTGTGAAAAAGCGCAACTCTCTTGTAGACTGCAAGGCCAATACACACAACCTCTCCTTCTCACATCTCTATTCAACCACCCCTTTCCCTGTTGTCACATTCCTGCCAGTCTGAGTTCCTTTCTCTTTAGTCCCACAGCAGATGAATCCTCATTCTCATTCAGCAGGGCTTATACTTGTGTTACTTGGTCTGAAGAGCAGCAGAATCAAATTCAGACAGCTGAAAAGCAAGTATGAGTTCTTTATGGTACTGAAAGAAAAGGAGTCAGCAAGCAGTGCTGAGGCTTTCTTACCCATCCCAGTTGACATACTACTGGGTGCTACACTCCACTTTTTTGAGCCTGAGCACCACTTTTTTTTTTTTTTAAAACAGCCTCATTCTTGTGTTCTTCAGTTCGCTGTGCTCCTGTCATCATTAGTGACTGCTTGTGCTTTTTGTCTTAAGTTTTTATGATTGTGGTTCCTTCCCTGTTCTTGAACCCTGTTGCCCTTTCTTCTTTAACTGTATCTGGGATACAGTTCCTTGTTCCTGCCTGGATTTTTCATCTTCCACACTGTGTCCATATTCTTATTGCCAGTCTAAGAGAGGGAAGAGCTTGCAGCACGCACACAGTATTTAGCACTGTGCTGTGAAGAGAACCAGGTGCTGATCCCAGAAGCAGTACTGCTGTGCTGTTAGAACAATACAAATTTACTGCTTCTAATCCTGGATTAAGTTTGTCTGGCATAGATCTCCCTATATAATATAGAAGTTTCCAAGTAAATAGCAACAAATAGCTTCTTCATTAGCCTTACGTTCTCATTTTTCATATGATAGTTTTGAGTTGTGACAAAAACTTTGTTCTGTTACAGAGATGGTGCCAAATGACGTTCAGTCTGAACTAAAACACTTGTACGTGGCAGTGGGGGAACTGCTACGACACTTCTGGTCCTGCTTTCCTGTTAACACGCCATTCCTAGAAGAAAAGGTAAGGTGGAGGCTTCCTAGTGCGGCCCTGGTTATGATGGGGCCAGATCATGGTTTAGAATGACTGTCATTAACTTGAAGTACAGAACTAGTACGCATGCTTTAGATCAGTGTAGCAGTTACTCATCCCTAGAGCTGAAGGTCATACAAAAATGTAAAACAAATTATGTTTTTCAGCAATTCTGCTGGTGCTATTGGTTAAATTAATCCTTGTCCCTGCATGCCTGTTAGCGCCCTTCAGGAGCAGCTGCTGTAAGCTAGTTTCAGACAGAATGGTCATCTATATTCTACCTGGAGATTTCTCATTGCCAGCTTAAAACACACAAACTAAAGCCCCTCTTTCCCCGACTCTAAGACATAACCTCTGCAGTGACAGTTACAAGAAAATTTTCCTTATTCTTTTATCCATTGCAAAAATCACTCAGTCATAGCTTCAAAACATACACTGCTTTTTAGAACAAAGTTGGCTTCAGAAAGAGATGTCCGTCTGCAACCAGGTATACGATTGTAACTATTTTTCTGTTGCTGTTCTTTCTTTTGACCTCACATGGATCACAAAGATAAAAATTTGCATTCAGATATGTTGGATTTTTCTGCTGCAAAATGTGGCCTGAAAATCCATGGTACAGTCTTTGCTTGAGGAAAAAAAAAAAAAAAAAAGATGTTTTTGTGAATATCTTATCTATAGCATTTACTGACAAAGTAGTAATGGTCACCGTGGCACACTGCACTTTCGGTCATATCGCACTTACCTTAAAAATAAATACACACTCAGGAATTATTAAAATATCAGTCTCTAGCAACTTTTCTTCCTCAAACTATACATTCTT
>NW_010131010.1:0-3107 GCF_000699245.1 Pterocles gutturalis
ATATATATATATTTTAATAGTTTAGGTTCTAATTGAGAATAGCAAAGAAAATAATGCTTTTGTCTGTGATGTATTTTACAATTTAATTTGGAGGTGCTGTGAATGTGACAATGTATCTAAACTCATTATTTCACTAAGATAATCCTTAAAACTTTGCCTTTTAAAAAAATGTGTCAGTAAGTAACTTGAAATTCAATGATATTTAGTCAGACAAAAGTTTGATGGCATTTTTAAATTATCCTTGCATTTTAAAATCTAAATTATGCTTGCAACAAAAAACCCCCACAACTAAGTTTAAACATGATCAGTGTTCGAACAGAGCAGTTCCCAGAGAATTTCAATTGCTACAACAAATGATGAGTGGGGGAATTAATAGGAGGTATTTTCTTGCTGTTCGTTGTTCTACTAAGGGTCTACAAATGTCAGCAGTACTGTAGAAGGTGAATAATCCCTGTAAGCTGTAGAAGATTTTAGGCTATAAAAATTTCTTCATATTGCTTTTAAACTATGAGTATGGACACTCAGAAGTGGAAGAGTTGATTTTCATCGTCTTAACACAAACAACTGACTGCATTCATGGTCTCCAGTTGTGAAGTAAAATAGACTAGTGTTTTCTTGACTTAATATTGTAAAAATCTCTAAAGATTTATTTGCTAATTAACTTACTAAGCAATTAAAAGGTTCATTACTTAAAAACAAGTAATATTCTATGCTTGTATTATCTGTTTTGTTCATCTAGTATGTTATTGGAGGTTTATGTAAGAAAACAAATTTAGAGAAAGAAAAAACTCCCTTTGAGAAAGCAAGCTACTGCATTAAAAGTAATCCAGTCCTTGCCTCAGGAAGAAATTTGTTGCTGTATTCTGGATGGACGAGTGAAGTTGGGAGTTAATCATGCATTTGTTAAGGCAAACAGGAGTACATTGCAGTTGTTGACGTTAAAAATGATCAGTCCTGACAAAAGCTGTGATATGGAGAGAAATGGCTGTATTTGGAAGAATTGGAAGAGGAAAAACAAACAGGGTTTAACAAGTATGCCACAGGGAAGGAGTAGTGTCAAAAATTAGATGTAAGTCCATGCTTGAAAAAACACTGCAATTTAAAATGATGGATTAGAAATAAAGAAGAAAAACTACTTAGGATAAGGATTAACCTGTTTTTGGAAATTCAGCTTAAGAACATTCACACATGCATGCACAGAAATTCAGCCATAGGTACAGTTTTTATTGCTATGGTATGAAAATCCCCAGTCTGAAATAAAGCAATAAATATGTCAAAAAAATTGTATTTTTAATTTGGGAAATGATATTTTGCCACCTGTAGGTATAGAAACTTCAGTGAAAAAAAAAGCCATACTTTCATTTACCTGACAGATAAACACATGTTGACAAAGGTCTTGCCATAACTTCCCCCCAAAAATACCCAAACTTTTTTTGCAGGCATTGCAGAAAGCACTCAATACAAGTATTGAACTGACCTGTTACAGCTTACTCTGAGAATTGTGGCACCAGATTCTTCTTGCACTCTGGGGTGGTACATCTCTATAGAGTATGCTACAATGTTTTTCAAAAGTTGAGATATATATCATCTAACTGGCATTTTTTATCTCAGGAATCTTGTTAGTGTATTTTGCTATACTAATAAAAAGAGAAATCTTGGTTTCAAAACAAATGTTTTTACTTTTAAATTTAAATTGAAACTTGAACTTCCCTATCAGAAACAGCTAATTGATTAAATACCATTTTTAGCACAAAAAATATAAAACATCCTCTTAATTCCTGTCTTAAGTGTTGACTTGAACTTAAAATTATGGATCAGAGATTAAGAATAAAGGCGACCTAAACTACAGATAAAACTATTTTTTGCAAGTTTTGTCTTCTGTGTGGTTACAAAAACATATAAATATGTATTGAAAAAAAAAGAAATAGCAGAGGACGATGGTAGAACCTGGACATTTTATACTTGTAAATGTACTACCACATGAAACATGTATGGATGCTCTTGTTAGAAAAATTTCTGTGATATGCTTCTTTAACAGTTGTTCAGTTAATACTTTCTACAGATTAAGTATTCAGTCAATATGTGTGTAGTTTGAATATGAAGTTGTCTTAACACCTCTAGTCTTCTTAAAGTAATCAGACAGCTGTATCGAAAACCAAGGTGTATTTGGTCTTCTTGTTGTTTGTTTGCTTGCTTTTTTTCCTGCAGCTTATTCAAACCATAAGTGCAGTAGACAAAGATGACCCTCTTGGTGGACAAAAATTTTTCTTCAGTTTAGCTGCTGTTAATCCTAACTTCACTGTTCAGGATAATGAAGGTAAAATTCATGCCTGTTCCAGGGAAGGAGTATTATCTTTGTCATATGGCATACATTCCTGAAATATATTTGCTTTTGATGTCTATCAATATGTAGAGAAGCCATTAAGGCTGCTGCTAGCAGGAATAAAAATTCTACCTGAATGTTTGTGGTTTAGGACTTCTATATCTTAATCTTTGTAAGGGAGGCAAAAAGTAGGATGGCAAAAAATGTGGTAAAATAAACTATAAAGAAAATCAGTAAAAGTGTTGTTTTGGGGTGAGGAGCCAGATGAAATGATTGACTGCAGGAGAAAAAAAAAGGTTTCAAATATGCCTTCAGCTGACAAGTTCAGATTTTTCACTTTAGCTTTCTGTCGCATAGTTCTGATTCCCTTGGTCTTCTATTTTGCTTTTTTTCAGGCCATTAGAATCATAGAATCATAGAATGTTTTGGGTTGGAAAGGACCTTAAAGACCATCAAGTTCCAACCCCCGTGCCATGGGCAGGGACACCTCCCACTAGCCCAGGTTGCTCAAAGCCTCGTCCAGCCTGGCCTTGAACATCTCCAGGGATGGGGCATCCACAGCTTCCCCGGGCAACCTGTTCCAGTGCTCCACCACCCTCACAGTGAAAAATTTCTTCCTAATGTCTAGTCTAAATCTACCCTCTTTCAACTTATACCCGTTACCCCTTGTCCTCTCACTACACTCCCTGATCAAGAGTGCCTCCCCATCTCTCCTGTAGCCCCCTTCAGGTACTGGAAGGCTGCTATAAGGTCTCCTCAGAGCCTTCTCTTCTCCAGGCTGAAC